>NW_017306059.1:3032754-3041507 GCF_001594115.1 Trachymyrmex septentrionalis | reverse complement strand
GATCATTCGACAACATCACTGGTATTTGTAAAAACAAAGTTCCAAGACGACCAATTTCGGTAGTTCGTGACAGAGATGAATGGTGGACGATGCGCGACGGCTAAATGCCTGTTGAGAAAAGAATCTCTTCAGTCTTGAATAATTCTCTATTTGATAGAGTCAATTTAGTCACTGGACTCAGGCGGCTGAACATGGTCCATGGGAAAGTTGACACATTCTCAGTTTTCATATTGACTTTCATCTTTTCAGCTTGCTCTGTTTTATTACTGATTCTTTTATTCACCTTTTTTTTTAATGAATTCAGTGGATATTTTCTATGGAATGTATCATTTTATGGAAAATATTTATAGTCCGTTCTTATTTTAAGATCGTCTTAAGTGTTGTCTTAAAATCGTAATATGGTCCACTGTTTGCCGATTAATTTATAACGTCTTAAGACTATACTTAAGACGGTATTAAAGATAAGATCCGATTGTGAATACCGGCCTACATATGTTATTTTATTTGCATACATTACTATTTTATTTCATTATTTTATATTAATAAATATATTAATATGAAATAATAAATTAATAATTAGTATTTTATTTGACAGATATTAGCAAATACTAACGAAAATTGAAATTTATTGATAGCTTAAAATAGAAAGAAAGAAATGTTGCAGTCGCAGTATATACATTTTTGCTTTGAAGTATAATGTGGTATTATTAATCAAATAAAAAGCAGCGATTACTTTCTGTTACGTATTTACTTAAGTTATAATTGATAATTTACAAATAAAAGTAACATTGTAAAAATTAAAATAATGTCTAAGATGATTGTTTATTAAAAAATCATAAAATATATTGTTAAAATAGTGACTATTAATTTTGTTGGTTAAAAATATTGCGATTTCACATTCGTTCTACTATCACGATTACCTCGATTGTAGATATGTTTAAAAACATTATATATTTTCTATATTGACTATAATAAAAAACAAATTGTAAAAAAAAGGACTGCTAAATCATAATTAAAGTTCGTAAAATTTCTTTCTTTAAAATATATTTTTTGATTTAGCAAATTCAACTGTACAAGGATTTTAAATTGTTTAAAAAAAAAAAGGAATAAATATTATATTGTAGCTGATTTATTCATTAATTTGTTTTCGTAACATTTATACTTTTAAATAATTAAATAATACTTATACTTTTTTTTGCTCTCAAAATATTTAATGCGAGATGTTCTTCGGATAAATGTTAAGGCTAGATTTACACGCAAGCGAACGATCTATTATATGTTAATAAATAAATTTATTATAAAGAATTTTATGCAAAGGAATGATTTATATCGCACAGTTTAGAGTCACAACAAATTAAAATTTATGTTTATTGTTTTTAGTAACTACATTACGGCAATTCTTTATCACACGCATTTATTGTCTCTGTATGCGTCCAACACTGTGAATACGCGGCATGGTATTGCTTAAATAAAAATCATTGTACCCCGCGACGCTGCATGACGATGAGTGTTAGTCAGTACGGTTTAACAGTACTCGGAGTATGCGCTCACGTTGTCCTTCGAGAGGTGTGTTAACCTACATTAACGGCATGCCGCATGTCGCGCGTTCTCTTCCGGAAGATGACTTGTGCGGAGACTTCGGTCGGACTTTTGTAATCCGTGAATCTTGTTCGTGGAAAGTGGCGAAGGACAAAATCATTTCCCTCGATCTCTCCTGTAATTACCATAAGTATTCTGCATGCGGAGTACTACTTTAGCAATATCAATTTTTGCTATTCTTACGGATGCATGAATAAATAATGACTGGTTGTGAATTGTTGTAAATTTTAGATTTTTCTCTGAAAAGTTTAAAGAAATTTAATATTGAATTCAACATTTTGTGTTTTAAAAATTATTTTGTAAATTAAAGTTGTTACCTAATGTTAATAATTATAAATATTTTCTTCCGTTAAAATGCACATTATATTATTCTCTTAAATGATTATATAAGTAAAGGTAAGAGAGTAATGAGGAGGATGGAACAAAATAGTAATACATCTTTTAACCATGGACTATGATTTTCTATTTTAACTTCAACATATATGATAAACGATATTTCTTTCGCGATATTTTACGTTATTGCATATATGCTCGTATCATCAGATGAAAGGTTGACACGTTTTTATCCCTCTATAATTTGCGATGATTACTCGGCTAGAAAATATAATTAGTATGTACATCACAAGGCTAAAAAAACGATCGTACGACATGGGTAACCAAAGGAATATCAGCAATAAAAGTCCACGTCCGTGTGAATTTTTATATTCACGACGGAAGAAAATCTCTATCGTTATGTAAATAATGACGCGATTTTTCACAGTTCTAGGACATCTGACTTCACATCTCTCTCGTTATTACCAAGATAAATTATGTTGTGATGATCTCTGAAAATTATACAGTAAATTTGATCAAACTATTTGCATGCTTCTCCCTTTCTACCTTTAAGAATCGGCACAGCTTTGCCTATTATCGCTTCCAGATTTGTATTGATGCGTCAAAAATTTAATCGCCATTCAAGAATCTGAGAGAAAAACATCTCGTTACATAAACTCGTAAGATTTCGTATGACGTTGATTTGTTCAGCGTTTCGGCTAGAACCCGCGTGCCGCTGATTGCTGTACGGTAACGACATAATTGTCCGTTATGCGCGATTTCCTCGACTATTACTTTTCACCGCAGCGATTTATCGGCGATGTACAACGAGCTGTGCACACCGTGCGAATACACGTGCCTCGACTCGCGGCTTACATGGCCAAGGAAATGCGCGGTCTTTCGATTTTATGGTGGATTACATCACCATCATCGCTGTCCTGTCGCTGATTACTTGTGACGCACGATCGCAACGTCATTACCAAACGCGTACAGGACGTTCCACTATTATTTCTATCTTTTCCTGATGGCAAACCTTTCGAGGAATTTAGATGTAATTTATTCCTCGAAAGTTAATAATAATTTCCTGGAGCTCTTTCTAATTTCCGAATAAATGTTTTGTCAATTAATTATGAAATTAAATCAACCAAACTCTAATCAGTTTCTCTAATTACTAATGTTATGTAATTTCATTAGAATGACGCTGTAAAACCTATTTTGATGAGAAAAAATTAATTCTGCACTGAGAAAAAGGTATTTATGATTATAATTGTATAGTAATAGATAATTGTGATTAGGAGTTTCTGTTTTCATAGTTATTATACTGTTATAATGTTATAATAATTATTTACAATTCTGTATACCAGAAATATATATGATTATCACCGAAAATAATTTCTAGTTATCTTAGGTGTTAATTATATTTTTAATATATAAAACTAACTATAATTACTATTACAGTAATAATAATTATAAAAATGAAACTCCTAATCATAATTATTTTATGATGCAATTATAGTCACAAATATCAAACACTTTTCTTTCAGTAGGTGTATGATTTCTTTACAGTACAATATTTATCATTAATAAGAATACTTCCAGTATCTAATTTTGTCGTCGTATACTGTATTTGTCGAACCGCTATTTTCACTTAGTTTGAATGTCAAGAATAGCGTGATTCGGATTAGTTTTGCTTTGCAACGCGTAATTATGGGTTACAGACTAGTTTATTTTTCGTAGACGAGGGGGACACGACAGATGGAAAGTATCGACAGCGATTTCGAGGCCTTGACGATAGTCCGATATTATTTAGTTCGTTTTGCAATGGCGACTCCCTTCGGCTATTTCTCTTGTTGCCTCGGCGTTAGATCTTAGATGTACCGTATCATTACGAAAGCGAATGGCCGCGATCATTGTCTTTCGGCGAGTCGCGCACTCCCCGTTATGGAGTCGGCACTGCTTCTCTTTGTTCATTTTTAGTTTTGCAATTCATGAAACGCGATTCGTATTCGTGCAGCTTGAGTAATACGGTCATTTATGTTCACGTGTGGGAAACATATTGCATGTTTAGTAAATATTAGAAGCATAAGAAAGAAAATATTAGAAATGTAAGAGAGTTTACTAAAAAAAATCTAATTACAGATCTTCATCACGGAAAAAAAAAACAATTTTGCTGAAATATTTAGAAAGTTAGCTAGATACAGATTTGAAAACAAAATGATTATGTAGAAAACTCAAGCATGATGAGCAATACTGCAAAAAATTTTCATATTTTAGCTCGAACATTCTACATAATTATTTGGTAGTTCAACAAAATTATTTTTATCTAAATTTTTAGATGTTCTAGCGAAATTTAGATATTAAGATGTTGTTTCCGTGCATGTACTTCAAGTTTACAATAAATTATATTGTTTAATAAATCGCCACCAATTACGATCTCATACGATTAATATCGCGTCCCTTCTGAATTTAATAAGTAGGCTTGCGGTTTCTCCTCCGCGATGTCGCGTAAAAATAGCTCTTTTTACACCTGTCTCATTATTACCCGGCGTGTGTTTACCCATACATCACGTGCAGCTGGTGGTGCATCGACGAACAAGAATCCCAGGAATGCATTCCACGGTCGTAATGCGTCGGCTCGGTCGGTGGCTTCGTTGCAGACATCTTTATTTGAACTTCGTGCGTATGCAGCTCGTGCAGGGTCGCACTCGTGGGGAAACAACGGGTTTCACAAACTTCAGCGAATTTCACAAATCAGAACCGTAACGTAAATTAAGATATGCTCTGTGATTAATGCAGATGCGGATGGGATGAAATTTAACAAAAATGAGCAATGCTAGTTAAAGCACGACTCTAACTACGTGGAAATCTGTATTCTCTTGCACTTCTATATTTTTGGTTAATTAAGAATTTGAATATATAAAAGTTAAACGAAAGATTACTTCCAGAATTTCGTCGGATAAATTGTATTTACCGTTAAATATTGCAGTATTACGATTATTATGACACAGTTGATGACAATTCATTGTTGCTTGAAGATGCTTGAAGTCGCGATCGTGTCTTCTTCGCGAACAGTTATCTGCTCCATTTATTTTGATAGTCTCTCGCTCTGTTAATTAAATGCTACCCAGTCACTCGTACATTGCGTTCCCTCGTTTGTGGAATTAATTTGTGGAGCTCGTTTGCATCAACTGTTAGTCACAGACCGTTGAGCAGTTCATACTCTTATTTACAATTTTTCTTTGTCCAACAACGATACATATAATGAATTCACAATTAAATCCAGATTCACGCGATTCATCCTTTTTCTAACTTATATTTTAATCATTTCGAAGTATAGATTCTAGTCATCTCAAGTACTGGTTTCCATATATGAAGAATAAATTAGAATTAATTAATACATTATTTATAAATTCCTTATTATTTCATTAATAAGTTTGTCCTTTTCTATATGTCTGACTTTTGGATAGATAGTAAACGAGAATGAGAAAAGTAGAATTAAATTAAAAAATGAAGTACAAACTTTGAACTTCAAAATACTTTTTCAAATTTTTTGATAATTTTTCAAATTTCAACGTTAATTGTAAAAAAATGCAGATTTAGTTTCAAAATCACGTAATTTGATCAAGAAAAATCGTAAGAAAATTAAGAAAAAGCATTTTGTACATAAAATTATGTTTTTTTTTTGTAAAAGTATATAACTAATATTGTATAACGTAATTATTTGTTAATTTTTTTAAATTATTTCTATTTCATATTTATAAATTTTACATTTATGCATCTACGTATATTTTATTGTTGATATAACAAAATATCACTAAAGTATTATTACATCTTAATTAGAATTATAGACTTACATCTATGATAAAATGACAAAAATTAAAAATATGTAATTTACATTATTATATAAAATATAATAAAATTATTTGTAATTTAAGAATAAATTAAGTTAAAAAGTACGTGCATTGCTGCAACTGAATAAATTTACTGAGTGATGAAATAGTGAACAAAATGTCACGTCATGAATATTGACGGTTTGACGGAAATGTATGAAGTGCATGTAGAAAATAAATGTCAACACAAATGTTATATGGGTGCTTAGCCAAGCATAGACTCAGCGAGATATTTTCGTCTGTGCTCGATGTACGTAACATCGAAGCCCGTAACTCCGGTGAATTAACATTTCCTGGACGCTTTCTAGGTCCGACCGACCAAATATCTCGTCTGGCGAGACGAAAATTGCACAATCGTGATCTCCTGGCGAGAGAAATTATACGGTACTATTGTCAGGTGCCGTAATTTATCACAGTGATTATGCAAAGAAATTCTGTTTTGCTACCGTCGAACCCAAACTCATCATTTCGTCGTTAAACGTAGACTTTGCTATAAAGATTTCAACTCAATCAGTAGTATACTTATAGATTAGAACCTCTTCATAAAACGCAAGTACAGTTAAACATGGCATAAAATGAGTATAAAAGGAGTTATTTTATTCTTTCAGACGACATTTCTTATCAACTATAAAGAAATACAAAGGAATATAAAAAAAATAATAATAGTAAGATAAAAGATATAAAGAAACTAATATAAATAGTTCTATAAAGTCGTATATTAAGATGTTATAAAGCAATAGTGCATTTTATGTTCTGTTGGTCTCAAAAAATTCGCCTGAATGTCGTTAGTTCATAAATATTTTTCATTTTTTAAAAGCTCATATAATATATATATATAAAAGCTGCGCTTTTCTGTTATAAGCGACGCGACAGCATTAATTACAAGATGATTATCAGCTCACTTAAAGGAGAATATTTCCATTATTGATTATAGATTCGCCACAACCTGAGGATGCGAGATTGCGCGAGGAACAGAGGGGCGTGGACTGCTGATGCTGCGGAGACATTGAGGTCTGCGACCATCGCGGGAAATGACCATGACGAGCGTGGCTGTCGCCCCGGGTAGCCTCGGCGCATCTCCAGCTATGCTCACCCCTAAGATGTATCATCTGCAACAGGGCTTGAGTCCGTCCGGCTCGCCCACCTCCGGCAAGGTAAATCCCAAAATCCATCCGTCCGAGAATCCGAGAATCGCTCGATGTCCGGAATCGCGCGATGCGATGCGATGCGATGCGCGAGAGAGCGTGTCTGATGCGAGACGCTCTTACACGGCAGCGTTTTACGTAACGGGACACAGCCGAGGTTGGAATCGTGGAACCTCATCCGCAGTTGGTCATTAGATACAGCCATTGTGGCTATCTGTTGTAGCGGATTGTTAAGGAGAGCTTTCTTCTCTGGCATCGCATTTCTCCTTGTAGTCTAATTACTACTTACAGCGAGTCTGAATGACTCTTCTTACGTCCTCGGACGAAGGAAAGACCACCGATAGCTTCGATTTTTTCAAAGCACTTTGCGAAGGGCAAAAACGCTTTTACGTAACGAGAGTAAGATATATAATTTGTTAGATCCAGAACATACTTGTAAGTATTTGGAGGGAAAGTCAATATCATAGCGTTAGAGTTATCATGTTAGAGTTTTTGTTTGCAAAAAGTAAATTGATCATTTTACAGATGTTTACAACAAGAGAAAGAGCGATGCATGAACCGTACTGGCGTGTCAAAATAGGGAAAGTGCACGAGGATAGGTTAATTACTAGGTATAAGCCGCTTGCATAACGCGAGGATGAATGAACGTAACGTGATTGCCTATCTCCTGGATCGCGAATTTTTTCGTACCTGCACTCTCCTTTTGCCTTTATCCTTTCCATTTCGTTCCGCATACCGCGTTATTCTTGAGCAACGTTAACGTTGATAGACGTCAACATAGATAATAATTCAATCTGACACGTGTCATCCATTGTTATTTTTCCATTACATTATTAAGTGAGCAAAACTTTATTAAATAATTAAGTAAAAATTGCATTGTCTATTGGATGATTGTTCTATTAATAATTCATCGAAAGATACAAGTAATATCGATTTTTATAAAGCTTATAAAACATAGGAAGATTGGAAAAGATCTTTTCTTCTGATGTATACATTTTCTTTTACTTATGTAATTGTGGTGGTAGCTAGTGCAAATTTCTCCGACACGTACACGTATATATAATGATGTTTTATTCAACGTATTTGCGGAGCTTGTCGGTGAAGTGGAACCTAAAGGCAGAAATAAACACATCTTAGAGCAGCCCGGATTTGTTGCAATAAGCAATATTATGATGTACTTTACGCTCGCTGATCGTAAGTACCCTTCATAACGATGTGACACTTTATTGGATGCTTAATTGCTATCATCGTACATCGATAAGCAATTTAATGCTTCGATTGCCACGCTACGATTTTTACTACCAATTGAAAATTGAATCGCTTGAGAAGCATGAATTGACGTTCACATTTTATGACGGTCGGGAATTACACGCGAAGTGCAGCTAACACTTGCCTCGATAGACAGTCCGCTGGACCGTCACTGACGGTTGAAAAACTTTGGATTTGCGGTTTGGATTTCTATATTCCTGTTTATGTTGTAGGAGATATACTTGAATAAAATTTACGGTAAAGTTTGTTTTATTGTGACGTTAATTTTATTTTCAATAAGAAAAATGTTAAATCGTTATAAATTTGGCCGAGATAAAAATCTTTCTTTGAATTCAGAATGTTTAACATCAAGATTATAACAAAATATCTGGTTTACCAAAAAGTATTAATTATTTACAAGCACGGTTATTAAAGTCAGTTTCTGTGTAATTATCTTTATACTTTTACTTTTTATTTTTATTATGGAAGATATGTATTTTCTATTTTACAATCTGTCGGTGATTTTAAAACGATGCATAATTTCAATTACACACACACA
>NW_017306059.1:3031425-3032654 GCF_001594115.1 Trachymyrmex septentrionalis | reverse complement strand
TACACACACACACACACACACACACACACACACACACACACACACACACACACATACAGGGTATTTCAGAAATAGTTGACCAAACTTTAAGAGCATATTCCACTCATTGTGAAAAAAAATATTAAACATTTAAACATGACTTCGGAAACGCTTCCTTTCCGAAAAGTTATAAACATTTTTTTATTTTATACTTATACCTATATTTTATTTTATACTTATATCTATATTTTACTTTATACTTGTATCTATTTTTTATTTTCGACTTATATTTATATTTTCATTATATGAAATTGCTGGAAATGATTTCCTTTCACATCGATGCATGCTTCGTATTGACGTCGCATGGATTGTCGAAAACGTTCAATAATTCTCGGAGTATTTCGTATTTTTGAATCCTTTGGATTTTTATTTATGGGGACATCGTAAGAGCTGTATGATATTTCTATTGTTACTGTGGAAGTACTCCGAAATCGTATTATCGCTGCGTGTGAAAAAATGCGAAATACTCCGAGAATTTTTGAACGTCTTCGACAATCCTTGCGACGTCGATGTAAAGCATGCATCGATGCGAAAGGAAATCATTTCCAGCAATTGCTGTAATGAAAATATAGATAGTATAAAATAAAAAATAGACACAAGTATAAAATAAAATATAGATACAATTATAAAATAAAATATAGGTATAAGTATAAAATAAAAATGTTTATAATTTGGAAAGGAAGCGTTTCCGAACCCATGTTTATATGATTTTTTTTCATCTTTACAATGAGTATGCTATCTTAGCCAACTAGTTCTGAAAAACTCTGTATGTATACGTGTCATGAGATTCATATCATGAAAGAGGAAAGTAGAGAACCCGAAGAGAGAAAACTTGGCGCGGTATAAAACCAGAAATCCTGAAATAGAAAACGTTCCATGAAGGACGGCTATCAACAATGACGTAAAGGCTCATAAAGCTGAGATTACGTGCTTCAGTTCTGTCGTTTGGACAATGGCTCGCTCGGTTTTATCTTAAAACCAGTTGTCACCGATTATGATATTGAATACTTCGTATTCACATCGATACATTATCTTTCGCGGATCTGCTTCTCTTCGCTCGAATTGAGTGTCAGTCGATTTAATCGGTGATAAAGTGTCGGTTGATACTAATCGCGAATTGCATTCTCCGCAAATTACATAATTAGTACAATCTACATATATTTCTTAATGAATAATTTAATGTAATTAAC
>NW_017306059.1:3010544-3031325 GCF_001594115.1 Trachymyrmex septentrionalis | reverse complement strand
TATATATATATATATATACATATATATATATAATTTAATAATTACAACATATTATGTTAAATAGTTTATGACAAAAAATAGTTACAATAAATGAAAAATTGCGTAGACTCTATATTTATTCGCATTGATTTATAGCGGCGCGTTTGTAAGTAATGCAAGAGGATTTATAAGTATCATTACTTGGCACTTGTAAGTATCATTACTTTCTACCGCATCGACAAGTGTTACGAATGGGGATAAATTTGCGCAATTCCGCGAGTAATCTCGCACGCTTATGTGGCAAAAGGCCGGCCGTTCGCCGCAGAGAGTGATATCTCTCACGAATTGAACATATGCGAAGGCAAGAGGAACGAACTTTACGATCGTTTGTATAAATCACTGCTTTCATTACACGTACACGCGCTATAATTACGTATTGCACGCATCATCTAAACGCCTTGTTTACAACGAGATTGTCTAAAAATAAATTTTAGGACTTTAAATCGCCATGAAAACATGTAGTTGACGATATTGCGCCGATGTAATTTATGTTCAATCTAGATTGCTACTTTAATAAAAATTTCCTTAATATATTGAAGGTTCATACCGAATATCGTGAGATCTAATTGGATAATCGAGATCCTAGAGAATGGCTTGAAAATTGCACACGAGGCGATAATAAGATATATTGATGGACGATGAAAAGTTATTTTTATAATAGCTATATAATATTTCTTCTCTTCTTCGTTAAAGAACTAACGAGAAGTATCGTCATCGTAAATTTAACGTTAAATGGGACGAGCTTTATTTCATTTTTACGTCATACGCGGTCTTTGTATTGGAAAAATAATGAGCATACTATTGAAAATAGACAGCAATGATTGTCATAATTTAATAGCCATATGTACATGTGAAAATACGGAATCGATGACAACAGAATGTTTAAACAACCTGTTGATTCATTAAATTATATGTTTCTTTTTTCATTCGGTAACTACTTGCTTGTTAGCCATTAATTCTGTAATTCAGGATTTGACGATTCTGTTATGCTGCGTGACCGGTAATAGTTTATATAACTATTCGAGCATGGAACATGGATTTCTCACAGGCGCGTGACTTTCCATGCTCCTTCGACCGTTCGCCGTTCTTGCGTGCTAGAGTAACTAGTTTAGTTAGTATTTGGCCCACATCGCTACGAGGAACTTTCGAGACTTTATTCTCCCGCAATTTCTTGCCTTCGGTCGTGACTTTATCTGCCTCAGACCATAGAGAACAATTTCTTGATGTTTAAAAGAAGATAAAAATTATTTACTTTGTATATCTATATTTTAAATATCTTTTCTTTATATCTTTTTTTCGTGAAATTCCAATCTTTCCTATCTTTTATGTACATTTTTGTACACATTAATAAATTTTAGTTTAGTTGAAAATTTTTTTTATTTTTGACATTTATTTTAAACTTGGTATCTCGTATGAAAAAAATAGTAAAAAGAGTAGGTATTTATTGATATTTTATGAGACTGAAATGTTTGCTGTACTTTTCAATAGCACTATGAAGTGTGCAATTTTTTTTATATGAATATAAAGTGAAATTTTATTTGACTTTTACGCGCAAATTCTTGCATTATATTGCAACCAAAACCATAAGAAGAAATTTTTGCTCATAATGATCAGCATTATCATATTTTTACGTGTAAAACCATATATATATTATAGTTATATATTACTATACTTTTTGCAAGATACAATCTTTATTTTTGACCTGTGTTATTACAATTATAGACTGAACAATAATACGTGACTTATGAACTATTGTTTCAACTTGATTCATTTATTTGTTCCATTTTTCTGAGAAATATAATTCTGTATGAATATTTTTTACTTTCCGTTGTATTAATTTTACATTAATAATAGGACGTATAGCTCTACACACGTTTTTTCAATATTATTTATTTCTCACGTTAGATGACTTCGTATTCAACGTTAAATATGTTTCTTATTGTTAATTTTTTTTTAGTTGAATTATTAGCCTGTTTTTCATGATAAACTTGAAACGTTTTATTTATATTTCACCTTGTATTTCTATGCTGATGATGGTTCAAAGCGGAATTGAAACGTTCGTTATCACGGTATATTCACCTCATTTATCAGATTTAATTAGACACATTGTGTGTTTGAATAATTTGCTCACCACTAACTGCGTTTGACTGTTACAGTTCTGTTTCTATATTTATCAGCTGTTTGAATATCTAATAAAATAATATTTTTAAACATTTTACAATAATTTTTTTCTACTTTTCATATTGTTAGAAAAGAAGCACAGTAAAACATGGCAGAAAAAGGAACCACAGATTCTTGTATTTATAAAAAGTATTGTAAATTTATAATCTACAATACATACTTAGTAAGTATATTTTTAAGTAAGAGATAAAAATCTCTAAAACTTTGAAGAGCTCAGATAAAATTTTGTACAGTAGGCAGCAAACAAGCTATATCACTTCCATAAATTTCCTTAATTAATCAGCCATGCATAGTTTAATCAATTTTCTTCATTTTTTCAATAAGGGGAAAGCGCGATGACAGATTAATATTATTTAATTAACGTTTACGAGGACAGTAATAAGCTAGTCAACTTGTTGATTTATGTGTTCGCTTGAGCTAACGAGCGCACTTGAACTCAGAGTTTTCACGTACAACCCGATTTCCCCGATGTCCCCTTATCTTTCCGCTGGCATCATTTTACGAGTGTCAGATCGTCATCACATTCGCTAGCGTATCATCTTCAGTTTTCAACATCCCAGGCCGCCGTCGTCGCGACGTCACCGTGACAGGTTCTTAGCGAGGTGAAAATTTTGCCGCCACAGGCCGCCGAGCGTGTCACTTTCCTTTCCTTGACGTAATTTTCGCACAAGAAATAGTTAGATCCCATCTCGTATATCAATCCATTCCTCTTCTCTCTATCTCGTATATCAATGCATTCTTCTCCAATCGCGACTAATAAACGCCTTTTAATCGTTTCTCCCGCGATTATGCAGCACGTTTTGCGTCATCTCGGAAGATTCGGTATGCGTAACATCAATCAGAAGATGTGATCGATCGTTTATGTCGACAGTCGGGGCTGCGTTCATCTCGACGTTGCTTAACCAGTTCGGCAGGATCTTTTCTTTCCGCGTCAAAGAAGAGGAAGCTTATCAACAGTTTTATATCTTCGATTGATAAGAGTTTGTAATGTGTATGTTTCAGATTATCTTGGCTTTTTAATTTTTTTACTTGATATTTGATTAATAAATTGGAAATGAAGAGCATTGTAATTATCTATCAGGCAAAATAAGTAGAATATTATAATTACTATTGGAATTAAAGTATTTTTGAATATCAAATTATTTTTCATCGCTTATCTTAGTATCAGATATACTTGTCACAAATCTTTATGAACATTATAATTTCTACAATCGCTTATCCGATACGAACATAATCTTGTTGCACTAGGAGTAGTTTCGAAAGTAATTTATGCGTATATCGAAATGTTCTCGAGGCATGTATCTTTTGTAGACGTCATAACCCGTTGAATTTTAACGTACCCGCGTACGTGTGTGTGGTTGTGCAACGCAGAGACGCACCGGTGGAGTCACAAGGATGATGCATCCACGGTGCATCTACCGTGACCCCGGGATGCGCATGCACACGCGGTCGGCTTAGCTACAAGATCGCGTGCGATAATGCCTCGCGTACGCAACTATCCTCAGCAATATTTATAATATAATAAATAAATATATATACGCGACACACGCACACATAAGCACACACATATAGAAGTATTTGTATAAATTGCAGAACTGTAAATTAGAAAGTTTATAATTGATTCACGTAGTGTTAAGTATTTGTATTAATTATTATGATAATGTACCCGGATTATCTATAATGTAGTATTATCTTACAAATAGCACACGTATAATTTTTAAACACATTAATTAATTAAAAATAATAGATACTGTTAAAGTTTTAGATATAACAAATAAGATAATTAAATATTGTCATAATACTTGAAGAGGCTATAGTATGATTAACAGTATCAATTTTATAAAAGAGCTGATATTCTCCGTATAATTGACGCCAGAGAGAAATTGACTAATATTTATATAATCAATTATTATTATACACACATATACACGTAGCTGATTATAATAATTTCAATGCTATTGAAAATTGTTATTACGGCATATGCTCAGTAATATGTAGAGATCCTCTAGGAAACAATTCTATCCGATTGCATAACTACATACGTCGCTGCAGCGTTCAATTCAGACGCAAAATATCGTTTAAATGGGATGCGTAACCGCCAGCCATCCGTATTGAAGAGTGATAATTTACATAATTAATAACAAATGACACGTGATGTATTTTTCTCATCCTTTTATTCCTCGTTTTTTTATTCCTTTTTAAACGAAAGGAATAAAAGTGGTCGATAGTTGCAGGCACGAGGCATCATCGTGCGCGGTCTTTTCGAAATAAAAGCGTATTTATCCAATAATAATTGACATACTTGTGACTGTTATTTTTTCCATTGATCAGCCGTTCTCAAAGTTATGGTTTTCTCTGAAAAACAACTTATGCACTAAGTCGCAGAATTGCACGCAGCGACGAATATATGTTTGAGCTATTTCGATATGACAATATGTCGCCGTATTTCTTTCATATATAAATTTTTTAGTTGCTTAAAATTAATTTCATTTTTTATAATACTGTTTTGTTTCTAATATTATTAACATTAATAGATGAAAATTCAGGAAATATAAGTTAATTATAATTAATTGAAGAGTAAAATCTTGTTGCTTTATATTGTATCATTTGAAACTTATTACGCCAGAATTATTAATTGTTTATATTTCCAAAGGTATCTTGTTACTTTTTAAAAGAAGAAATTTCATATTATTTAAGATGAAAGAGATGATATAGTTTTGAAGCAAGCCTCCTGAATTCTGAAGAGCATCCAGTTTTTCCCACTCGAGTTCAATGAAGGGTTAAATGAACGAAGCCACGATATTTCCGAGGCGGAACATCTGGTCTGTCAGAACATAAAGCCCGGGGATCTCGCATTCATCTTTTTTTTCTCTCTCCACGCAGCGGCTGCTGAATCCCGCGGTAACGGGCGGAATGAAATTGTTACCGCAGTTATGACTGGTATTATGATTATTGCGTTTTGCACAATTGGTATGAGCAAGTCGATATTAAAGTAGAGACAGCAGCGTTCGCCATACCTCAGAAAAGATAATGTCATTTGCGTGGAGGAGGAATAGATAATTTCTCAAACACTCTACGAGTCATCGACCTGCCTGCCACAGTGTATGTCGATATTCAAGCCGGAAAGGTACGCTTACTTAAGCGTGACAGACGCGTTTCCATCCGGAAAGATAATTGTCGACACTAAACCGCCAGACTGCTTTTTAAGGTGACTTCTCGTGGTACGTGACGTTAAAGCATAATATTTGATTTATTAATGAGAGATTATATTACCAAAAAAAAAAAAAAAATAGGAAGGCTTCAAGGAGAAAATTTAGTTTAATATTTTTAAATTTTTTTTTTAGTTAAATGTTTTTCCTTACCGAGAATATAGAATTTGTGTAAATCTTTTGTGAGAGGAAACAATTCATACAGCATTAGAAATACTTATAGAGAAGCGCTGTAGTGTCTTTTATATTGTATCATAATCACTAAACTGACAGTGTACAAAATAATTGTGAAATCTTAATGTAAATTAAATGTTTGATGAATAATTTCTTAGGTTAAGATTTATGATTAATTTCGTCACCGTCATTTCGGAAGGCTCGAAAATGTTGTTATTACCTGAGTGGTGGGAGAAACGATGCTAAGAATCGACCGCGTGTGACCAGTAGTACCATAGCTATTAATTAGTAAGGGGGAGTTTACTTTCCCTCGTGATCATCGTCTGTAGAGATGACCTCGGGAGATGAGCAGCTAAAATGCACTTTGCGAGTGCTCTTTCACCTATTCCTTTTTATTCGTTTTTCTCACTACCTCTTCCTTTCCTTCCTCCATCTGCCTCCTTTCGCAAGAATCATCGCCGTTTTTCCGCAACGCATTTTTTTATGCATTGTGCTTCTCATTCTTATTTCCAATCACTATTGGAACGCGTTGCAATATGAATTAACGTATCTTATTAAAAGCGAGATCTCGTGTTCTTTCAAGAGTACTCGACTGTTTATTTCATGCTTTTCTTCAGCTAAGTTAATCGCGGCCAGAATGCGCTGGCAAATATTGTGAATTAGCGAAGAGAAAAATCGCGAAGGAATCTCGGATATCCATGTCTTTTTATTTCAAAGGAGAGAAATACATAGGTTGGATTGCTTTTCCAAGACTCTTTAACGCTTCATAATCGATTAGGTATGGAGCATTAAAGCTTGGCAGCAATTCGATCCATTTGATATCTTTGCGTTCGGTATTTCTTTTTCTTTGTATAAAATACATAGGTGATTGACCCATAATTTTTTCCTCTAGAGAAACTAATTGGAAGAGTTGAAAGATAGTGAATTTTGCGATTCGATTATTTGAAGTTCTCCATCTTTTTTTTTTTATTTTTTTAAGTTAATCGTGTATTCGTTATCTCAAGTGCTTTACGAAATATTATCTAATATTATCTAATATTTCGTTAAGTGGCAAGTTTCTTCCTTGAATCTTGTATGCATACTAGTGTACATTCCAATGAAAATACTTTATCTCATGTTCTCTCTCAAGAGTTGGTTGTAGACTAACATTGAAGAAGAGCCGATCGCAAGAGGCGCATCTGAAGATTGCACTTGAACCGGTAGTCTCTAAAGGAAGTAGTCGCAAAGCTTTCATTATGTGAAAAAGTATATAAGGCTATGTTTATTCTACTAACGAGATATTGCACAAAAAAGGATGAATCGTAGTCGGAAGAATCGTAGTTTATAGAATCATGAAAGGAATATGTCTGAAAAGTTTATAATAATCGCGATATGTCCGAACAAATATTTATTTCATGTAATTACAATTAACAAATCTTTATCCATCTGAATGCAGAAGATTCCCATATGTTTTGAAAATACTCTTAAATAAGTTTATATATATATATATAAACTACGTAAAAAAAAATATTATTTTTCAAAAAGTTGAAAGATTTAATTTATGAAAATGATGCTCTATTCCACGCAAATGACGTTCTAATTAAAAAATAAATACATAAATGAGAAGTGTACCAGTTGCTCTGTTTAGATGTATAATAATAAAAAGAAAATTATATATTAGTTAATAGTTATAAAATAAAGCAAAAAATAGTTATAGTACTATACTATTGTAGTTTTAACAGAAGGTATAGCCATTGTAGAAATAAATTTTAATGAAAATAAATTTTAGGATGCTCTTTAGATTGCAGTGAAATTTATTTTTGAGTTTTTGATATCCAAAAGAGTACGTATTATTAGTGAATAAAAACCGTGAATAAAAAATAATTATAGTGAAAATAATATTTTTCATTGAAATGATTTTTATATTGTCACAAGACAAATTTCTCATTCGATTCGATCTAAGGTCGATTTCATCAGCCACGCCCGTTTTCGCTTTGCACCTGCAAGTTGTATGCAGACACAGTGACCCACGTCTATGTGTACCTGCATACAAGTCACTCGCTTATATACTAGTTTATACTTTCTGTTTTTCGACTGGCCAACCAACTGACAGCCGGCGCTCTTACGTGAGCTTGTGGGACAAGATTTTTACGAAAGTCCGGCGTGGACGAGAAAGTAAAGTGCACCTCGCCATTCGCCCTCAAGGCAGCCGGCTGCCCCATTTTCCGACCTTATGCGATTCGTATACATTACACGGTACGTTGCTTTGTTGCTACGAGCATAAAAAAAAATAATTGAAGTCGAAAAAAAATATATATATACAAAATAAGCTATTCTTTAGCACTGCATAAGTTGAAAAAATATAAAAAATCTATTACAGAATGTTCGATAAGCATTTTTAATATATGTGTTTAACTATAATCATCTACATACAATTCTATAATTATCGACATATAGTATCTAAAATAAAATAAAATAAAAAAAATTTCACGAATAATAGCATTAATAACATATTATATTTATGAAAAAAAATGTTTACTTCAAAATTTTATTACTTGGATTTATATGCTGTTTTGCATTATACAGTGTTTGCCTCCATTTTACACATTTTTGAACTTATAATTGTGCTCATATAATTTCAACATATTTTATTATTCACGGAAATTAATTCGATCTACAATTTTTGCAGCTAATATGTTTTAATGAACCAATATACAACTCACTTTCACTGCTCTTATTTTCACTTATTAAAATATTTTGGAAAAAGTTTGTTTCTTTATTAACGAGATAAGAGACGTGGGTTTTTATTGTTATGCTTTTTTGGTCAATGAATAGTTATAAAAAAATATTTCTTTCTTTTTTTTTCGCAGATATTGAATCGTTGTAATCTATTAATAATCTATTAACAAGCATACTTAATGTTGATACTATCGATAAATGTGTGTGTGTGAGTACATGAAGATGCTTGAATGCCAAAACCGTTATATCAGCAGGTACGATTCCATGTGGTACCAAATGCAAATGTTCACAGGTGTGCGATAGAAAATGTATCGCAACATTCTTTGTGGCGAATATTACTTTTAACATTTCCTTTCTAAAATTTTTTTTGATTTTCAAGAAGACAAGTTTGTATCGTGTAATAAACGATCTGCTCGAGGGATATATTTCGAAAACAATCATTTCCAACAATAATTTATTCCGCGTAATAATTTCTCGTCAGAAAGCGGAATTGCAGGATGAGTTGCCTGTCTTTCCGTTTGCTTTTGCAATTGTATAAAAAAAAAAAGAGGACGAGTGCATATCGCGTAGACTTTTCCGCAGATCGTAGATTAGATTTGGCCTCCAAGCACGTGTGTTGCGAACAAATCGACGCACTCTGCTCTCTCTCAGTTGAGCTGTAGTTCTCGTTTTGTGTGTACGTATATATTCCATGTTCCGGCCAACTTATTCGCGAAAAATACGTGCGATCGGAGATAAGCGCGCGGAGCATAAAATTATAAAGCGCGGACTGAATGGATGATAGATTAACTGAATGGATTAGATTAAGAAAATTTCGCGAGGCTCATAACAATATCCTCCGACGTAACGTCGCGCGTCCCGTTTATCCATGGGAAACTTACTTCGATTTAATCGTCGCGAACAATCTTCTCTTTTGTTAACCGCACACGGGCGTGTTAACCGTTGATCACCGCGCCGATTTTGGAGAACGCAAATCCACGGAATCTCATTTCGAACAACGCGTAACGGTACGGCGTCGTTTCGTGAAATTGCATCGTGCTTTTTCCTCCTCGCGGGAATTGCAGTTCCATAAGATATTATCCCACAATTCGCGGAGAGAGGAATTATTTTTTCAATCAAACTTTGCAGTCAGGCAATCGTCGATAATACGTAATTTTGCGCTGAAGTTGTTATCTCGCACCCGATCGCGACTATGTATCAACGTCATTTGGAAGTAATATGTCATTTATGTTATAATTTCGCGCTAAATAATATAAAGGAAGATACTGAGAAAAAGGTACCTAAAAATTTATTTGTGAGATATAATATTCATTTTACTAAAGTAAATCCTTATTTAAATACACAGCGAAATAAAATTTTATTTCTAGCAAATAAATTATTAATTTTATTTTTACAATTAATGAAATATATTTCACAGAGCTATATATTCCGTCATTAAATTTTTATAATCAATAATAATAATATTATAATAATTTTATAATAATAATTATTATGATTTTCGAGACATTGTCCTAGTTTTTAGTTTTAGCGATTATGATTTTTTTGACACATTGCATATTCATCAAGAAAATGTTACATGTAACATTTACTTGCGAATGTTTTGACTTTTCTTTCTCAGAGTAATATAACACATAAAGTTACGTAATAGGTTACATTATTGAGTGCGAAAAATTATAATATAGATGTTATGTTACTTTTAGTTGGTGTCGACTGAATTACTGTTTTTTTTTATCAAGTGCAGGTTTCCTCGAAGGACTTTGTGCAGCAGAAATACGGCATGGCAGTTCTCCTCGACAAGTTGCTGAGAACAGTTCTCCAGTTTCTCTGTCTTATCCCTCGTCCGCAGTTCTCCAAGCCGGTCTGACTTTTTCGTTTGCGCTTAGACACGAGCGCGGATTTCTTGCATTTCCTCAACACATTCGCCTTTCTCGAAACGTTTCTCTCCTTTTTTATGCTTTTTCATATTTCGCTCTTGGTAGTTTTTCGAGTAGACGCAACGGAGTAGGCCAAATCGTTTTATGTCTCGTTTTATGTCAAATATTCAATCTCAAGGGAAATGATTTTAAACCTTCACATAGCGATTTGAGTTGATTGCTGACTTTTTCGGAATATGTTATTTCTAGTTTTGCTTTTATCGTCATTCTCCTCGGTAGTTTTCTTATCCGTATAAGTACATTTTGTCTCGTTCTCTTACAATACAGTAATGCTACGTGAAGGAAATTTATATTACATTATTGTGATGAAAATACTCGATAAAAAGAAAAATTTATTTTTTCTTTTTGCGTAAATAAAAATATATTATATATTATAGTTTTAATTTTATAAAATAATTTTTGGCTCGAAGTCCTTTTTCTTTATTTTTTTTTTTAATTTTATGAGCCTTATTATTAATAGAATTTTAAAAATATATTGTTTATTCGAAATGAATTAATAATACTTAAAATAAAAAATAAATATTTATAAATACTTAAAACGAAAGCTCTAGATAAATGCTTATAAAAAAATGAAATACCATTTAAATATGTCAAAAATAGAATAAAAATTACACTTATAATATAATTCTTAAATGAATTATAATTGACATTTTTATGGTAGTTTTCTTTTTTTTTGCTGTGTAAAATTTACATCAAGGAATTCCTCGAAAATATATTAATAAATCACATCATCGTTTGCGATAAGCGGACAAACTTGTACGTATACTTGTACGAATATCAGCCTCTTCGCGCGCGCCATTTAATCTCTTTCTCTCCTTCTCGAGAGATTCAGCATCGTAAGCACGGGACGTGTGCGCGACGTTATCTCTCCGATTTCTCTAAAGGGGAAATGAATTTAAATTGCCGATCGCAAGCGATTCCTACATCGTTCACTTTCCCTGAAACGCGCTTACTTTCTGTCTCTCTTCGACTGTCTTCCACTCGTTTCCTCCGTTTCTTTTTCTTTCCTACCATGGCTTCTTCCACGTCGTGGTTCTTTGTGCTTATCCATCCGAGGCTCGCATCGCGAACGTCCTTCTCGTTCTTCCTTCTTCGGAGAACGCAATGCAGCTGACGAGCAGCGATTTGCGGAAGGGACTCGCGAATTGCGATCCGTAAGGCTTCTGGACGTGAAGAAGCTGACGGGGAGCGAAGATCGAGCGCGTATCTTGGTTGTACGTGCCGTTAAAGGGAAATCGAAACGACAGATTCGTCAATCAATTCTCATCGAACGCGGATCGATTCTCATTGCGGATCAAATCATCGGATGAGAGTGATATGTCGGGTCGAAAGGCTGCGCAATTTGCATTTTGCTCCTTGTGTTTTTTTTCTAGGTTTCCCCTCCGCATCAACGAGATTAATGCGTAACGTGAGAATCCGCTTTCGCCGGCGCGATAAGCTGCGATAGGGTGAATCGCATTGACCGGAAATGAAATTTATCTTTAGTGGCTGTTAATTGTGAAAAATCGCAATGTTAGATATAGATTGTTTTCTAATTGATGCTGATTATACACTGGCCTGCGATAACAAATGTTTTAACAATATTGTGTCAATCTTTGCCAGTGAACACTAATTTTTCCGTTTTTCAAATTTTAGTTCTGGTAATCTTTCCAAATTGGAACTGCAGATTTTTACATTGTTTTCTGTATAAAAATTTGAAAAAAATTCATCAATATACATATGTGGAAACTTTAACATCGAATTTCTATTATCATAAAAGTTGGATCGTATTTTATTCGTTTTTTTACGGGACTTCAATTTGTCTAGTAGAATTCACAATAAAAAAATCGACTGTTTAGTATAAAGTTCAACATTACTGATTGAGGACAACATTACTCGATATAGAATGTTATTTAACCTGAAAACATGTTTGAATGTTGCTCCAAATTTGTAATGGAGATCCTCGTCTCTTTGTAAGGGAGATAAAGTATCTTGACGAAGATATATATTTCTGGAACTGGACGTACACGTGTTGTCAAGTTTCCAGTGATATGCATCAGAATTTTGTTTCCTCGGGCGTAAATACCAATGTCGTATGCATGCCATAGGCTACGGTGTACCTTCGGTAAACAACCCGAAGAAGGGTAGAATGATGGCCGGGACAATGACAGAGGCAACAATGGGCTTTTCTGTTTTGTGTTCCGGATGAATATAACTCCGGCTATTCAGGAGAGAGAATGTCGCGTGTTCTCCGTATCCAGGAAGTTATTATAGGCGCGCGGTATCGACGGACCGACCGGAGAGTCAGCAGAATGATGCATCCGTAATTACCGATAGTCACTTATTGTAGGACTGCCGCAAATTATACATACGTAACAAATACATTCGGACGTTTCTTACGATGGAACTTATTACGGGACCTCCAATTTTCGTCCGGCAGTGAAGGAAAACAAGCGTAATCACGTCGATAAAAAAAGTATGTTAGATATTTCTTGACGACGAATATATAGTTAAAATACTTTACTGCGTCTCGAATGTATAGTATTACGTTAGTTGAGCGTAGATTATATGCTTTAATTTATAAAAAGTTACGGGAGATTGACGATTAACAAAACTGCACGTACTTATCAGGGCGGAAAATATCCTGTTGTAGCGATAGAAATTCTTACGTTTAGACTATGATATGTAAATGCGATATTCATAAATTCTTTAATTTATTTTATTTCTAGACTCAGAACTACTCAGAACCATTATGACTATAATTGTGAACGAATTGTAAGAATTTGAAAAGAACGACTTTGATGACAAATCTAAAACTTTAACTAGAAATAATTTTCAAATCTTTGCATCTATCTGAAGTATCTAAATTTTTAGATACTTCAACACAAAACCATTCTTTTTATATCTTCTTCTCCTTTTTACTTGTTATAGCAGCGGAAGTACGTAACTGAAGAAGAAAAACGAAAAAAGAAAAGAAAAGGAACGGAAGTAATCAGCTCGCGCACAATATTAGATAACTGTATTGTAATTACGTTAAAATCGATGTTCCTCGGATATTAGAAACGAGAGAAAGAGAGAGTATGATATTCTTAATAAATAATATAAATATGATTAATGTTCCTTCATCGACCTGACCCTTCATTTATCATGTACGCTCAATTGCCTTTCCTTCTTGACTGATCGCAGAGCTACGATACTCTGAGCAAGGGCAAGAAGTCGTGGAGCGTGCGGCTGGGTCTGTCGCGACAGCATCAGAACCACGGGGATGACCCTGGCAAGGGTGGCTGGGGCACCATAAGCGGCGGCAGCATACTCTCCCGCCAGATGATCTACAGCGGCGATCCATGGCTGTACGGCACTGTCAGATCGTCGCGGCTCGCCGGACATGACCCGGCGCGACCTTTCCTGACACCGCCGCCGCTGCCGGGCGCAACGCCGTTGCTCGTGGTATGTTCCTGCCCGGAGTTCCTCGCCGGCACCGTAAGGAAACTCGGCAACTGCCGCAAATGCGGCGGCCAACGAGTGGCCGGTCTGCCCTTCGGTGGAACCTGCCGACTGCCGTCATCTTCGAGATCCCGGCCGAGTCTCGCCGGTAAGTAATTGCGTCTTTATTTATTCTATCGATTACAATAATTATTATTATGTTATTCCGGGGGGGGGGGAGGGGGCAGATCCCGTTTGCCTGCAAATTGATTGCCTACAGTATCGATTGCCTACATCCACTTTTGCACATAAATACAAATTTTAGAAACGGAGTTACTTTTGCCTACATTATTATTGCCTAGAGCTCGATTGCCTACATACATTATTGCCTGCAGCTCACAAGCTTCCATGCGAAATGAAAGCCATCTCACTAAAAAATGGAGGTTGATTAGGATTAGATTTTTTTGGAAAAATATTTCAAGCGGAACACTGTTTACGCTGACACTTCACTGTTCACATGATAGATTTCCTAAAAATATAAATTATTTTCTTATTTAATTTTAATTTTATTTTTGTGCGCAAAAGTGCTTGTAGGCAATCGAACTGCAGGCAAAAGTAACTCTGTTTCTAAAATTTTTATTTGTGTGCAAAAATGCATGTAGACAATCGAGCTGTTGGCAAAAACATCTCTATTTCGCGTTCTCGAATATTTGGATATCGAGCGAACACTTTTGAGGCTTCCACAGATACATTGAGAAAGATGTTTTGTTAAAATTAATTGGAATTCTGGTTGAAAATGAACGAATCAGAATTTTCTAGTTAAATCTATTATACAATAAATTTTAGTGATGACCAAAATCATTATTTATATATAATCAGAATTTTCTAGCTCGTTTATTTTCAACAAGAAGAAGTTTATTTTCTTTGAAGAAGCTACGCGGTTTAAGTTATGGGTTATCTCCGTGTCTTGATATTTTAACAGCCAACATTTCGTAAATATTGCAGGTTACTTCATCAGAGTGAAGCAACCTGCAAAAATGGACGAATAAAAAGATTTTGATTATATTAATCAGAATGTTTATTATCTGAACTATAATAGATTCAACTAAAAAATTCTGTCCATTTTCAATCAGAATTCCAATTAATGCAACTAGAATTGTTTTTAATGTACTAGTATTAGTTGCTTCTCGCGCTGATGAAGCAAATTGCAATGTTCACGTACAACGTTAGCAATGATGTATCAAGATAGCGGACATAATCAATTGTAGTACAGTTTTTCGTTTTTCTCTCTTTCCATTTAATTTATATCTTTGATTATTTCACGGAGATTATTCTTTTATTTTCGATATTTTTATGAACGGTACTTTTACAACGGTATTCTTATGATATATCGGATGATTTTCTCGTCGTTGTATATTATGCCAAGACATGTTGGAGAAATAGATATCTACGAAGCGGAACGTCCTGCGTATCTAAAATATGAGGGTGTTGGTTTCGAGCTCGAAAGATAAGCGAGGGCGGAATGTAAGAGCCTCTGCCTGTCGTGCTGCCGATGATGTTCATGCTCTAATTGTACGCGCTCTTCGTATTAGAGATTTTCTCCTTGCTCACGTTCGAGATAGCGTGCAGGCGGCGAAGCGCAGAAAGTTCTCGGCCGCAAGCAAGATAACTGAATTTTATTCAGCGACTATACCTACTTTAGTTTGCATTTAAATCGTTTTAGATTATATCGTTTTGTTTGCCGAGAGAGACGCTTCGAGACATGTACTACAAATGATACTGGGTGAATCGTTTGAAATGTAGAGCAGCAACCTTTTGATTAAGACAATTGATACTTTACACTTGAATGGTTTTCGCAATGGCAATTGTTTCTGCCATTATGTGAAATATAAACGTGTATACATTATCTGATTATCCGAATTACATTTGTCATTGGTAATCAATAGATAGCAAATAGTTGAAAAATTTAGTGTTTTACATTATATTTCTTGTTTTTACATATCACTTATATTTCTTTTTCAAATGCTATTTTAATACTATACCAAATAAAATATGTTATATGTTAAAATATAAGTATGGAAATATTTTTAATTCAATAGTATGCTCGTACTCAGAAAAAATTAATTAAATTTTATGACATATTTTTTTTCAATAATACTACTTTGACTAATGTATTACGGTAAACAAATGTTTATTCCATAAGAAAATGATAATTAAATCAAATTGATGGTTCTTATACCACATAAATATATGTTTATATTTAGTAAATATCCAATTAGCACTGTTTAAACAAATATTTATTAAAATTTAATATATTTTTTTCAGAGTATATATACATACAGTGTGCTAAAAAAAAAAAATGTAAATTTAAACAGATTAAGGACGCTCAAATTCCAGAAGAGTGCATCTTGAGATATAAATAATAATTTCTCTGACATCCATATTAGAAATTGAAATGAGCACTGTCAGAAATGTCATTATTCGCGTTCGATTTGGAGATCTAGGTCGGCGTAACAAGTCGAACCGAAACAATTGCGTGGGACGATCTTCTCTCGCGAATACAACGGTTAAACTTATTTGTTAGGTGTGCTGAGGACCGCTATCGACGATCCGTATGATCAGATGCGAAGAAATCGGCTGGTGGAGCCAAGATCACGGGCGCGCAGCATCTCGCCACATCGACCGTCCTCACAGCGAGATTCTAGGAGCCAGAGCATGGTATCAAGGGCCGCTGCCAAGGAACGGAAAGGCACAACCGAGGGTACGTCATTGTCCAGATCCGAGTGGTTCGACAAGGAGCCGAGCACGGTCGTGAGCTACGACGATCGCAAATCGCGACCTGGTTTCACCAGCGGCGGCGCGTCCTCGGATGATTGGATGCTGGATGAGACTCCGGAGAGTCACTCGCGAACTCATTCCACCGCGACATCTGCCAGACTGACTCACGTTTCAAAGAAACCAACGAGGGAAGCGAATCAGAGAAGGACCAGCCATGACGACTGGAAGAACGGAACAACAACATCGGTTACTGCGGACTCGCGGAAAAGTATCCTTGAGTGCAATGTAAATCCGTATCTGTTACTGAAGAAACAGAAGGACGAGGACGATTTGAGTGATGATCTGTCGGATAACGCGCTGGAGCAGGACGATCTCAGAACAAGATCGTCCAGTCTATTCGATTCGTCGAAAGTAAAGTCGATTGAAAGGATACCGAATAGAAGTGCTGTAGCGGCTATCGGAGGTCAACGAATCAGAGTGTTCAACGAGAGGCCCAGAGAGATATCGGACGACGATGACGACGTGCCACCGCCGGTCACCAGGATTCCGATACCGAAGGTATCTCCAAAGAGACCACCTAGGCGATTGAAGGAGGCCCGGCAGACACTGAAGAGCATCTTGAAACGCGGCCGAGTGATCGAGAGCAAAAGAAAGAATGTGCTCTTCAATGTCGATAACGTGATATTCGCACCTGAAAAACCATCCGAGGCGACGCGACTTTCATGGAGTAGGATCGGCAGAATCGCCAATTGCGGTAAGGAACAGCGGAACGATAGCCCCGAGCCCAAAGAAGAGAAGGAGGAAGCGCCAATCATGGCACAAGAGCAACAGGAAAAACACAACTTCATCACAATTCCAAACATCAGGGATCCGAAAGTAGACAGAATAAAGTATAAAGAGCCAAAAATCGTGCCGGGAGTAACGAAAATCACGCCGCCTGGTCCCGATAAGATTAAGATAGACAAGTTCGTTCCATCTAGGAAATTTGATCGTTCCATTGCGTTCAAGAAGCAAGACAAGATCGGAAGCGAGTCGCGATCCTCACTTGACAACTCGCTACCTCCCTCGAAAATCGACGTTTCCAGAGAGAGGATATTACCAGAGGAGAGGAGATTGTCGGACGAGAGAACCATCAGACTTGAGGACGAGACTGAGTTGGAGATTGAGATCGAGGAGCTGAAGGATCGTCTCCCAGGTATCGCTGTAGACGAGAAGGATCTAATCCTAAAGTCCGAAGGTAAGGTTCTTTCGAGTTATTATAAAATTCTTAATAAGCTTTCTATAATTAATAAGCCATTAGTATAATACATAGATCAGGAGTTAAAAGCGAGTTGCGAGTAATGTGTCATAAAATAATGAGTCAGTGGCTGCGTAGAGATGGCAAAATTTATTTTTTACAATTTATATAAAACTTCAATACGTTATGACTGACTGATCACATGAAAAGAACGATTTTGCTGAGGTAAAACATCTAGTTATTATAGATAAGCTTTGAAAATAATTTTATTGGACTATTAAAATAATTATGTTGCTTTATCTATAAAATGACGTATCCTATATTGCATTTTTGAGAAAAACAAAGAAATGTATTATCCATTTTAAAAATAAAATTTTAAATTCATAATAAAAAAATGTTATAAAATTCATAAAATAATTGTAACAAATACAAACATAATCTTGCGTTTTAAGAAAGAAAGAACATAAGCTGACCTTTTGTTCTCTTTCTCTTTTTATCTTTTGATTAGAATTTTTTTTTCATACTATATTATATTTGATATACGATAAAGCTTCATCTGTATATTCATAATTTTTTGTTTGAATTACATGTTTCATACACAAGATTACATAATTAAATGCGTATCATTTTTTCGATTATATATAAATCGCTGCATTCGCCACGGTCGGATATCACGTTGTTCTTTATTTATTTTCACGCATTAGCTATAATTTTATAACAGTGTACGCGATGATATTAACGTTAAACGCTTTACGGTGATGTTCCCGGACATATATAATTCATTTCTCAAAATTAGTGTCAGATATTCGTAATAACATAAGTGTTATCTCAGAGCCGTATCGGTAGTTATTAATAATATAGAAGTAAATTAATGATAGATCTCTCTGCAGCGATAACTATAACCGGTCAATTTACGATCGCTGTATGCGTGTGTAACCGGGACAGTTCGCCCCAAGGGTGGTACATTTATAGTGGTCTAGGGGTTAATCTCGTTTGCGGAAATTAGTAGCCTAAACGTACAGTGCGACTGTACTTTTCATATCGCGAACAGAGATCTTGGTCCATTGCAGATCGATAATCTTGCACTGGATCATCAGCGCTTATCGTGTTATCATCGCCAGTACGATCCTCCTCTCATCCGCCTATTATGCTAATACGCGTGATTAATGGGCCGCGTGTGGTTGACATGACTTATCAGGCTATCCTTGAACTTCGGAAAAAAAGTTATGCATTTAAACATAATGGCTCGTGCAATGCTCCTGCTAATGGTTTACGACTCGCATTTTCATCTCGAGACTTTTAAAAATTAGTAAATTTTTTGCAAGTACCGGCAACGTCATTTCCTTCCAGAGAAATACATGATGAAGATATAAATGTGAAAGTTATTCTTTCTTTCGCATAGTAATCATCATTTTTGTTAACTATATACGAGGGTAGTTTGGAAAATATTTGGTGTGACACAAAAATGACGCCATAAATATTAAACTATAATTTTAAAGATCCTGTACAGAACTGTTAAAATTTCAGACAGATATGTTCGTATTTCAATTTCTTTGTTTCCGCAGTGTAAAGCAACCAACTTTTAATTCCCTCATGACAATGCACAAAATTGAACAATAAGAAAAACTTTACCAAAAATCATGTTTTCTTTATCAGGTTGAGAACTTTTCGAACTATTCTTGTAAATGGCAAATTAACACGAAAGTGAATTAATAATGGATATTGGTCGGAAGGCGCGATTGCAATATATGAGTAACCGTCCTTAAGACGGCTTTGCTGATGACAAGAGGAGAAAGGTTAGCAGATCCTGACGTCCCTGAGTTTTATCCTCGGGCTGTTTGGATCGCTGTTAAAAGTAGCCTAAAGAAGCCATATGAGTAGTGTCTGGAGCATTCGAAAGTGTATAAGGTCAGGGCTAGCTGGCATCAAGTTGACAAATTATTCTGGCTACTTATTCCAAAGACATACATTCTAGCTAATAGTAGATTGTTAAAAAAAAAGTTCTCTCTCTCTCTTTCTCTCTCTTTCTCAGAACAGCAATAAAATAATCTATCTATCTCTTACTCACACATTGCATCTTTTTAGATATTGAATTGCACAAAAGAATATTTTTCTTAAAAACCACAACAGTCGAATATTTACTGACACGGTCGAAAAATTTTTCTTAATAAATTATTAATTTATTTTCCGTTCTTTAACAAGAGTAATACTTTTCTGTAGAGAGAAAAAAAAAGACTTTTTACCTATCATAATGATGATGTTGGATAATCTCTTCCTCTCAGCTTTATCGAAATGAAGATGTTAAATTGAGTATTTTTCATTTTATTCAAGAGGAGATCTTTTAAATTATTCTAACAAACGTCGCATATTTATCGCGAAGCAAACGATTCTCCACAGAGACATTATCATGCTGCGGGCTCGCGTTTCCTGAGCATTCGTGTTGAAAAAGAGAGAGATGCCGTGAAAGTGGACGCGTGGGAAAGATACGAAACGATCGGGGACAATGCGAGCGGTTGTCCGCCTTATACGGAACGACATGTACATATTTATCGATACGTCGGTGGCGACCCGCCGGTATATCGTAAACACTTCGCCGAGAAAGGAGGAGGAATAGTTACATATTAATTTAATCAGTAACAATCCAATTCGATCCCGTTATCTATTTTTTTTTTAAGAGGAAAGGGAGAAATGCGCGAATTTCCTCGATTTAAATCAGTCGTGATCTCGCTGATGGCATCGAGCGCTCGCACGTGCTTTCGACAACAAAGTGCATCACGTAGCGCCGATTTGCGAGTCTACCGCGATATGCGAATTCCGGAGTCGCGGAAGTTCACTTCATGATTGAAAATATAATTTTGTGAAAGTCTAGTGGCTTCTAACTAAGTACGAAATAATTTCCATCGAGAATTTCTTTCACACTTCATGATACATTGTTTTATTATCGTATCAAGATTACATCGCGTGCGATATTTCGTTTAAACATAAAGAAAAAGAAAGAGAAAATAAGATAATTAGATCAGGCGCTAATTATGAAGAGCGTTTTAGAAAATATATTTTCGAAATATATATTTTTTAGAAATATATTTTTATTTCCCATTTTTCTAGCACA
>NW_017306059.1:2998052-3010444 GCF_001594115.1 Trachymyrmex septentrionalis | reverse complement strand
TTTGCGAGTCTACCGCGATATGCGAATTCCGGAGTCGCGGAAGTTCACTTCATGATTGAAAATATAATTTTGTGAAAGTCTAGTGGCTTCTAACTAAGTACGAAATAATTTCCATCGAGAATTTCTTTCACACTTCATGATACATTGTTTTATTATCGTATCAAGATTACATCGCGTGCGATATTTCGTTTAAACATAAAGAAAAAGAAAGAGAAAATAAGATAATTAGATCAGGCGCTAATTATGAAGAGCGTTTTAGAAAATATATTTTCGAAATATATATTTTTTAGAAATATATTTTTATTTCCCATTTTTCTAGCACATTTTTTTTTAATTTGTTATCTATTACGTATATTTCATGGAAAATTTCTTTTTCTATTTCATATATATATTGTTTATATTATATAATATATTGTGTATATTATATAAAGATTATATCGAATGCGATATTCTATTCAAATAGAAAGAAAAATTCAGAGATTTTTTAAATTAGATTTTGATAATTAGATAAGTGTGAAAATATTTATTCTCTATTTAGTAAAATTTAAAAAAATATTTGTTATCTCTCTCTATTACGTAGATTTCCAAAGAATTCATTCAGAGTTTTCGTTAATTTTCCACGTTACTATTTCGCATAATTAAATTCTTTCTCGAAAAGGATTTCGAGACCAGGTCTGACGTTTACGACGTGATGAGTGGATTCGAGAATGTAGAACTCGCGGTGCAAATTGAGTCTGCACACGGACACGAGATAAGACGTGACGGGAAAAAGTCGTGTGAATTAACTCGGATGATTGGCGGTAACGTCGGAGTTGAAATGTGCCGCGCCGACCGATTTATACGCGGCTCGTCTGAGTGCTGATCTCGACAAGGAAAAATAAGAATTACATGAATCCGGTTCTATTAATAGAATGAGCGTTGCGTTAACCACTCTCTTTGCATACGTCATATTAATTAGTATTAATTGATATTCCGCGCGCAATCTTTGCCCGTCGTCATAAGTCACGTTCAATACTATTAACATCGATTATAATAGTAGTAGCACAACAAAATATACATGTTGAAATGTAATAGTAATTGTACACCATGTGCATGATCGTGCCGATGCACTTTTTGGATGTATGATGTATTTATTGCTCACGATACGTCGACTGATCGATTCGAGTTAACATGTAGCTCAGTAGTTATGCTTCAATAATCGAGCACGGCAGTATAGTTCGCATCAAGCTTATAGCTGACAGTTTCTCTCGGAGAGACGTTGAGAGTCATTCATGTCTTAAAATGAGACTAAAGCCCCGTTGCATCAATGTTGGCTAGACTTAATCCAGATTAACTAACAATGCCTCTTTTAGTCACAATCGAATAATTAATAAGCGTCTTCGGAAAATTGAGTGCAAAAAAGCGACGCCACTTGTAAATATGCAGGTTACAATGACGTGTATTATAACTGTTTCGCAATCTGGTTTCTCTGACAATTGTATATATTTGCAGTTAAATTTTTAATTAGAAAATTTATATAACTCGACTTTCTTCTTAAATATTATGTAATTCATTTCTTCCTGTTATAAAGAAATTAGAATAAAATAAAATAAACTTGATTTGCACAAAAAATATTGTAAATGGGAAACTGTTTTTGAAAATGTTTTTCACATTTTATGTTTGATTCGACCACTCCTGAAATACGTCCGTGAATCTTTATGCTAACGGCAATGTACAACGGAAAATAAAACAAATCGCCTACGATGATTTCCGGTGATCGTGTTTCCGGTGTAAATGCACTGTGCGACAACACGTTAGATAACTGCAGGCGAGCGAGCGAGTGACCGAGACGCTTTGTAGGCGCGAGGTTTCCTCTCTTCGCATCCGCTTTGTTGTTTATCGCTTCTACACTAATACTAATTCTTACGAAGAAAGTTAGTAAGTGCACCTCTTTAAAAATAATAGTTTATTATACCACGATAATTATTTGAGACGGTTAATTATTTGAGATGCGAATTACAAAACATAAAAGCATTCAATTTTTTATTTTAAAAGCAAGTTAAATTAAATTAAAAAGTTTTAATCCTCAGCCTGCAGTTTGAGTTTTTTGAACACAAAATGCTACTCTCAAATTTCCTCGAAATAATAAGAGAGGACAGCGGATTAAATAAAGATTTTTACATTTGAGTTAAAAAACTTTGATAATGTAATTATGTAATAGAGATGTTGAAAAATAACCTTGAATTTTTTCACATTTTTGAAAGCCTAGAACAGCCTAAAGAAGATGGAACGAAAAGGATCCAAGTTGCAGATGGAAGGAATAAAAATATGACTGCAGGCGGGAGGGGTTAATTAAAAAAAATTATTTTTAATAATTTTAAATTTCAAATCATGACAGAAAAAGAATAGCAATTAAATGCTAGTATCGGCTTTAGTATGCGTTTTTACAAATGGATTTTACTATTCAATGTGTATAATTCAGTGGATTCTGAAGATAGAATATATCTCCATTCATTGCTTTGCACAATCCATCTCTGTTCTTCCTTCACGGCGCGTTTTAATTAGTTACTTCCAATCTACTTTCTAAGCTCAGGCACGAGTAAACTCCTCTCGGCGCGTTCGAATTATAAAATCTAAACGCCGATTTCTTTTCCCAAGCAAGAATCTTTTTACACTCGTTTCTCCTCCCCGCACCGGCGCGTACGATCTTCATGCAAGCGCGCGATGCATAGGTATCGCGGATTATTTTCGTTCAGTTTCACGTTTTGTATTGTGCGTACGGTAATTTAGTAATAATGTAATAACACAATAACGATAATTTACACGGGACTGCTTTCGCTGCGCTCTTTCCACTTTGAAAATCAATACCTGTAGCCAATCTTCTCGTAATTAAATTGAGGCGTGTCTGTTGGCGCTATTTGAATCACATTTGAGTATATTATACAAATAAAAACTTTTATTTACAGTTTTGTTACTGTTAATTAACAATTTGAATATAATCTGGGGATATGATCTTTTTAATATATCAGAAGTATCAATTAAAAAACTATAAAAATAGAATAAACGAAATCTAATATTGTAATGTACGTTTTATATCGTAAAGATATCAGAAGTTCTATATTGCAGTTGGATCAATGCATGTACATTGACTGCATTCATGAGAAAAAGCAGCTTTATTATATATATAAAACAGATTTTTAATATAATTGATTTATATCATACATTTAGATCAAGAGGAACTATTGGTAAGAACCAATTAAATTGATAAATATTACAACAGTTGTACAAAACTGCTCTTTCTGCTAAACGCAACCGTTCTGCATACATTTTTATGATGTAATATAAATAATAAAAAAGAAATAAATAAAAAACAGATTAAACAATAATTAGATACAGGATTATTTGTATGAATAAATCAACTAAATACGAGAAGTGTTAATTACGATTAAACCTAGATATTAGATTAATACATATATATGTATTTTAAATAAATTTTTATCTCAAAAATATGAAAAAAAAATTAAATGTAAGTGAACAAAAGTGGATGCATGAAAAAGATTTTCTCGATAAATACTCAGTTGATTTTAGAGGTACTATCGATCACATGCATAAGCACGTGCTGCGCCTGTAATGGATGCACCTGATCGCGTAGCTCGTGAGGAACCTTGACTCTTTCGCGCCGTCGTTGTTTACCTACGGGCCTCATAAATCATCAGTTCGTTCCCTTGATCCGCATGCGCATGGTCCAGAACCATGTAATTATATGCTTTTTAGAGATCTCCCACGTTTTCACTCGTTCGTACCGACGATGAGAGGACGGCGCTTGGCTGTGCGGCTTGATAAACCCTTTTTCGCATCATGGCGATTCACGGTCCGTACATCATCAGTGATCTTCTTCGTTCGTTTTGCACGCGGTGGCGTAAATCCTCGCGTGAACGAGGAACCTGGTCGTCCAACGTTCACTGCTTTTCTTTCATAGAAGAGCGGCTCGTTACCTAGAATGTTTTAGAGCGATGTTCTTTTAAACGTGACGCATCTCTCTCTCTCTCTCTCTCTCTCTCTCTCTCTCTCTTTCTGTTCACTACTTCAGACTTTTTTCTTGACTCATTGTTTACACTTCCTACACGTGATGTAAATGAGCATATTTTTTTGCGATCGCCTTATTTGCCGGATAATTGCTTGAAACTCGAGAAAAGATATGCACGAACATTACCTTTCTTCGCGTCTTTCAGTAGCGAACTTTAAGCTAAGGAATTCTAGATCGTGTGATTATGCTCTATTAATATTAGGTTTCAGATCTAAACTATTTAAACATTTTACGCATTACATTAATTTTTATAATAATATTAAAAATGTCATTATATATAAAATTCTACGATATGATAAACTAAAAATGGAACAGATATATTTATTGTTTTTGAAAGTATTTTATGGAGTATTTATACTGACGTCATTTGATGCTACGCTGATGATCAACACGCTTAAATTCGCGCAAAGAAGGCTCATCAGCTATTGCGGCACAATGCTTAGTTTCGCAAAACCTCGCAACGGCGGCAGCTCATCTTTTCTTTTACGTGCGTGAGATTGATCCAAGTCATAAAGCCATAAACGAGGCGAATCGGCGATTTGCGCAATCGCTTTTGCGGCCGGATAATCGCACGCGTCTTAGATATTCCTGATGGCCGTATAAAGTGGAGCAACCGTGGAAAAACCATTGAATTTTCTCGCAGCGAGAAATTTTAAACTCGTTTTGCTTGTGAATCACCCAAAATTGGCGCACTTTCACCGGTCATTAGAGACACGTATCGAAGGAAATCTTCGATTTTACATGAACTTTACATTGAGATTGTCGTAACAAACGAATCAAATTTGAATGAAATATATCGAAAGTCGAAGAGGCTATTCTTGCTTAAATAATATTTGACAAATAAATCATTTTTTTCTAATATCTATTACAAATTCAAAACTATATTATAGAAGATTCCAATTCTATAAATAAAAATACGGACATCTTTCAAATTTTAATCTGTAGTAGATAGGAAATAATACAAATATATTAAACCTATTTCAAATCGTCAAAAGTACAAATATGTTAACGTCATTGTTAACTTCATTCGAATTTCTTGCTTCTTACGGGAATATAATGTAATTTTTTTTACTAGGAAGAAGTTGAATGCAATTTTCTTCTGCGAATGCAATTATACATTATTATTATGTGATATATCACCATAAATCTGCTAAGAAATAGCATAAACTTTCTCAGACGCGTCCAAGTAAATTTTGATATCAAATCGTCGTACTTTTCACGAGTATCCAATTCCAACTTCATGCTTCACATCTGCGGTTTTGCTTCCGAGGGATTTTTAGTGTTACATTTCTCCAAACCCATGAACTGAACGGAAATTCTCGCTTTACACAAAAAAGGAGAAATATTTTTATTATAAATATAAAATATAAAAACAACAGAAGAAAATAAATCACCGAACGAACATTCGCGAACACAAAATTAAATTATATAAATCGTTTACTCTTTCATAGTTCAAGTTTAATTTAAAATTATTATTTATATATAAACATGAAATGCATAGTTTTATTAATCGATTTTATTAAATTTTGTAAAATAAGCGCTGAAGAAATCTGACAGATAAGAAAATTATGTTTTACTAGAAATGATACGTATACTAACTATGTAATGTATCTACGGCTGTTTTTCGCAGCCGAGTAATATGTAATTTGTTTTTTTGTATTTAAGAATAATTATGTTATATTAAGATACTTTTAAGTCTTATAACAGGAAATGTACAATAGATTAATTTTTTTTTTTTCAAATCGAGCGTTTGGGGAAAGGAGAACGGAAATCTAATATGTATATCCTACTTAATACTGCTTTAACGTTTTCTTTTTAGTATGTTAGGCTTTATGTGTTCACGTCTTAATATATTGTAGTTTAAGAATTACGTTATAAATGTGCGCATTAAAAAATATATTACGCATATATTTCAATAAAATGAAAAGATTATGAAAAGATTACAGAGATTAGATTTTTTTATATTGTATTTAAAAATAACACAAAAAGTTTGAGTGTGATTTAGATGCTAGATAAAAAATTATTTCATTTAATTATAATTATATTGTTAAATATAAATATTTAACTTTTTTTGCAGAGACTCATACATTCTTAACTGTTACACCATTATATTTTGATACTATAATTTATGTTTAAATATAATCATTAAAAGATAAATATGTTTATACGTTGTGGAATTAAAATTTCACACCGTTATAACTCTCTTCTTTTCATTACCGATTGATTTCTTTTTAATCGCTACCTACAGAGAACTCGAGAAAATCCTTCTTGACGCGGAGTCAAAGCGATCGGTCGTTCAGCAAACCGGAGATCTCGGCGGGTGACGTCCTGTTTTCGGATACGATGCGCCTCAGTCTCAGCAAGAAGATCAAGGAATCTTCATCGTCATCGTCATCATCCGCAGTTTCACGCGAGGATGTCGATGAGGAAAATTCGCTGAGAAGAAAGAACGAAACAAGAGAGATCGAAGAAGAAACGGACGGCGGGTTTAAGAATTCCGATCGCGAGATCGAAACTAGCAAGAACGTTGATGAGATTCCTCAGAAGACTGCCGATAATGCCGAAAAGGAGGTTGATCTGCCTCCAGATGCGCGCAGTGATATTTCCGATGCAAGTAATGAGCATTTCCGTACGATGAGACCTACGAGCTGGTCTCCGCCACCTGGTAGGCAGAGGCATCGTTTCAAAATTGGTTACTCCAGCGCCGATACGGATGAGAATCCTACCAATTCGATCAGGGATCATCGGCGAACGATTTCTTCAGCGTCGACAGCGTCGTGGAATTCGACGAGTTCTTACGGATCCTCGAAGATCGAAATCAACTCGCCCGAGAGCAATGTCTGTAAAATCACGGTGAGCCCGCGCTCATCTCCGCTGGTACATCGGCTGCAGATCGGTCCGGAATCCAGTCCGAGAGGCGCCAGAAGAACATCCATTCTTATCAACGGCGATCAAAGTACAAACGCGGAACTAACGCCAGGTAACAAAGTGACTATCAGCGTCGGCGGAGAGGATAGCGTGTGCAATCCGACAGTGATCTCGGTAAACTCGGAGAATCCGCCGAAGGTCCAGAACGCCGTGGAGAATCGCACTCTGGTAATACTCCAAAATTATAAATCGAACATCGTGGTCGAGTCGACGAATGATGATTCTCGTTTCAAACAAATCGGGATGGATCACGTCGTCGAAAGTAGCGAGACGAATCTAAAGATGAATGGCGAGGCACCAAGGTCGACTAGCGATGATACTTCCTTGTGCCGTCACGTTGAACAGTCGGCATCAAATTTTGAGAAACAAAAGAGGCTGAACGTTGAAATTAAGTCTTCTAGTTCTAATCAGTCTTCGAGATTTTACACATCAGATGAAAGAATGACGCGGCCGGAGTCCAAGACGCGGTTCAAGGATATCGAAAGTTCCTCCAAACTGCCCAGCTTGTCCAAGGAGGCTCTGATTTCTAAGCTGCTCGAAGATTCTCTACGAAAGGCTCGCGAGAACGGTGAAATCCTGGATGAGGACAGCGGCCAGGCCATCTTGAAGATCCTGAAGCAGAGTTTACTGAAGAGCAAGGAATACGAGAGTTCTGAGTCTACTCTGGAAGCAAATTATTCGCGTTCATCCAGCTTGAATTCGGATGGTGACTTCATCTCGACGAATCTCTTCCTCGAAGAGAACCCATACGAGGTGATCAAGGAACCGATTTACGAGGAGATACCCGACGAACCACCGCCGTTACCTCTAAGTCCGCCACCCACAGAAGATTATATCAAGGACAGAATCTACTTCGGCGATGTCGAATATTACAAAAAAATCACTCCAGATCAGTTTCTCGGCCCTTATTTATCCGAGGAAGTTTTTAAGAAGTCCAACTCGGAGGATCTGGCCGAGACCTATTTGTCCAAAAGTCCCGAAGACTTCTTCAAGAAAATGTCAATGTCGCCCGAGGACGAGAATAATATCTCTACCAAGTTCGAATTGTTAAGTTTCCTAATGGATTCTAAGGATCGCACGCGTTCCGCGGAGGAAGACGAGGATGAAGACGAGGACGAGGAAGACGACGCCGAAGGAGACCTGGAAGCTCTATATGAGCAAAAGGAAACTAGCCTGGGCGATCTCAGTTCCAAGAGTTCACAGATCTCCAACGTGTCCGACAGTAGCGAGGAATGCAATATTATCTTGACGAGCTCACCGGAAACGTTGAAGGTGAGTTTGAAGCTATCCAGACAGCAAAACGTTAGCAATTTGTCTGCAAATTGCTGGTAAATTCGATCAAAATATTCAGCAAATTCATATCAACTGTGTCTGTATTAAACTTGTGTTTCGCTGACAAAGTTTGCTGACATAATGTGAAAGCAAGTTGTCGGCAAAAACCAAGCGAAACTTTGATTGATAATTGCCGCCAATTTGTTGTCAAATTGCCGACAAACATCACACGATTTTGCCGATAATATTTTTGTTTTGTTTTGTCAGTGAATTTTGTCGTATATCTGCTAATAATTTAATATCATTAAATATAACATAATTTGCATCACATTTTTTTTGTTGACAAAATTTAAAGCAAACACTTAACAAAATTTCTTTTCAACAGCCTTGACTAACTGAGTACCAATTAACGATTCGAGTAAAACATTTTTTTGGGATCTCTGAAATAACATATACATGCTAGTTAACGTGGGGTTCTAATCAATGCTTCTTATCGTTGTCACAGTCGCGGACAGTCGACATAGAGAGAACCGACAGCGGAGTCGGATCTGAGAGCAGCCAAGCCAGTAGCACTCGATGTGTCGCGAGACGCTGGAGGACAGGCAACGTCTCCTCCGGCCCGGGAAGCCTCCTCGGCGGAATGCCGCAGGTGATTTCCGGGGCCACGAAGTTATGCGAGGATTGCGAGCAGCGACTGGATCCTCTGATAACAGACAGGTGAGCCTGAGAGACTTGACAGCCGTTATAGTTTTGATGCGTTCGATATCCGGTACACAGATATGGAAAAATGCTTCGATATTCTGAATGAATGATCGCTCTCACATTATAGCTTCACCTCTTTACAGTTTTCCCGTTTGAGTCGCCGAACGCGTATAAACGTACTACGAGAGCTTTTTCGAAACTCGTTCTTGACGTTCTTCTCGACGTCCTAAATCGTATCGCTGTTATCACTTCCACCCAGATTCGCAGATAACGTTCGATGATCCGGAGAGAAGATATAACGGTCTCAAGTCCTCGCTAGAGCGCATCTTCCACGGCTGCGCGGCCGAGTTTCAACCGTGAGAGATTCGGTTTACTGCGAACTCCGCGCGAGATTCGCTCGATTCGCCTCTGAACTATAAATAAATCCACAAACAAAGTGCCGTTCTGCGTTCCGGCCTCCCAGGAGTAATCCTGCGAATCGAGGAACGAATGCCGTTTCGTTACGGTCGCGGACTTTTCACAGCTGTGATCCACCTGCGCATCCGTCGTAGCGATCTGTACCGATCTTCCTCTTGTGAGAAATCAATTGAAAAAAATCACCTTTGCTCGAATTAATGCACCGATTACTGGAAACGCGAGCTGGAATCTCCGATTAATTAACAGTCTCTCTAATTAAATTCTCCAGTAAACAAGAAAATGGATTAAAATGCATTGAAATTTTTAATTCATCCGTATCTTAATTTATTCGTGTTACTCAAGTTTGGCTATTGAACGCTTTTAGAATTAGTATAGCTAAGAATTTGTTCGATTAAATTACGCGACAAATACAGCGTGAGAGAAACAATGAGCTACTTTCTCCGACTATCGATTTTATTTGCCCGAAAGCGAAAGTGTCGTTATCAAAGAGCGCGGTTGACACTTGATGAATGGATAATGCAATATGCGTCCGGAAGTTGCGACAACCGCTTTCGTCCGATTGTAGATTACACATACAAATTTGTAGTAGTTGCAAGCTTCATATTCGATTGTTTTCGCTTTCATCTGACAAAATCTTTTTGGTAACAACTTCCTTAATTATAACGTTCTCATTATCACGGAGTCGCGCAGATATTTTTTATTTTTCATGTTTTTTTTTTCAGCGGTGTCGTTTATGCGCCTTTCGTGTGCAGGAAGTGTTCGAAGAAACGCGCGGAACGGAAAGAGATTATCACGGAAATCGTGGAAACCGAGCAGAAGTACGGCAGAGATTTACAGATCATACTCGAGGAGTTCCACCGGCCGATGTTAAGAGCGGGCCTTCTCACGTCGGAACAATTATCGGCGATCTTCCTAAACGTTGAGGAGCTGCTCGAGCATAATCTCGTTTTAGCCGAGAAATTAAAGGACAGCGTGGAACTCGCTCAGGTAAGCCTAGTAACTCTTGCAAGACGTATATTTCAGTTCTTATTTAAAATACGCGTATGAATTGGTATTGAAAAGTATGTGTATTGTGATGTATGGTCTTTTCGATTGTGTAGGAATCCGGGGACGAGGATCTCTTGACGGTGGACGTGGGTAAGATCTTCCTCGAGTCCGAAAGAATGCTCCACGCTTTTGAGAGTTACTGCACGCGTCAAGGCGGTGCCAGTTTATTACTGCAAAATCTGGAGAAGGAGAAAGAGCTTCTTCGCATCTTTCTCAGGGTTTCTCAAATGGAGAACACGGTTTTGCGAAGAATGAATCTGAACTCCTTTTTAATGGTATTGTCACATTTAATTCCTGGATTTAATTTTCTCTTATTCAGGAATGGAAATATAAATTACACATTCATAATTGATATATTGTATTTTTTACAGGTTCCTGTCCAAAGAGTTACGAAATATCCTCTGCTTCTGGCACGTTTGCTCAAAGCGACACCCTCTGTTCGACCTGATATCCAAGAAGCGAAAAAGAGGCTTAAGCAAGCACAAACAAATATCGAGCTACATTTGGAACACATGAATGCTGTAAGTATATCACGAAGTACATATCTAGTACAATTTAAAATTGAAAATAAATGTGCATTTATAATTATAAATATAGGAGGCAAAGGATGTTACATCGACGAAATTGTGGAGAAGAATATCAATTATTCAAAATGGCAGACGATCCGTCGGCGAACAGGATATGGTGAATATTAAATTAAGAAAGGTGTGTAAATTTAATTAAGATGCTCTATTTTATACTTATTCAGTTTTTAAATGTTAATTGCTTAATTCCTTAATCATGCTATTAATTTTTATAAAATTTACATTAGATGGCTGTCGAGATTTTGGAATGGGCACACGAAGAAGCTAGATTTGTCCTTGAAGGACGTCTTCTGGTAGCGCAACCGACTGACAATAACTGGAGACGCGGTCGAACTGTTAAACTTGCGCCTGTTACTGCCATGCTTGTTACAAACGGCAAAGTAACTATGTACAATACGTGTCTTTAAATGTGTCTCGTAAATAATTTTGTGCATAAATATAAATAATTTTTATTTTTCAGCCGAATGCCGACTATCCTGAATTTAACGACGAATCGCTCTTTCCAAAGCACATAGGTATCAAGGAAGCTACCTTACTTCTGGTCAAAGAGAAACTTGGACGATATTCTTTATTACGAGTGAGTGATTAGTATATTTCACATATTTTTATTAATCACGCAAATCCGTTTTTTTGAACCATCGATATCATTTCAGGAGCCGCTATACCTCGATAAATGCATAGTATGTTGTGAAACGGATCTCGAAGATTATTTCGAAATACAGGAATTGTCTTCTAAAGAAACATTTATATTTAAGGTATTTAACTTAATTTTAAATACAGATCGAGATAATATGGATTTTAATTTGAAGATAATTTATTGACATTGGAATAACGAATAAATGGTAAATTGATTTATTATAGGCAGAGGATGGCGCGAGAACGAAAAGATGGTGTAGAACATTACAGGCTCACGCACAGTCTCTTGGCGCTTGGCGCAAACGTCGAGGGGCCCTTCCTAATATCATGATCTGTGGTGTAGCGAGGAACTAAAGGCTTAGATGTAATAAGTGCATATGTAACACGATGTTATCGGATATATTTAACGCATTTTTAAGTCACTGAAGTTCTTCACCAGTGCGAAGAAGTCTAAGCGATTGCATAAATTCATGTATATGATCTCCAAATGAATTAGTAATGATTTATTGCGGAGAGAGAACGCTAGACCAAAGGATTTCCTCGCCTCGTTAACGCAGTCGTCGACGAGCGTCTAGTTCTTACCGAATTCGAGGTATGACCATCTGTGTTCGGTTGTTACAGTACGTTGCAGAAACTTGAGTTTCCTACGACACTGTAAAATAAAGTGCTACGTGGCCTCGAGAGTCGCGCACAATTTCGTCGATTCCTAATGAATAATTTTAAGTATATATATATATATA
>NW_017306059.1:2995391-2997952 GCF_001594115.1 Trachymyrmex septentrionalis | reverse complement strand
TATATATATATATAGGATTATTTAATATTAATGATTAAATTCTCAAAAAAAAAAGACGAGACGAGTAGCTGTGATATTGACCGGTGTATTGGGTATTGTTTTCTTTTCGCAGATTATTTACGGATGTTAACATACTTTATCTGCATTTTCCATCTGCGATTCTTTTTACCAGTATCGCTTTTTGCGAAAATGATATTAATAGGGTAGATTTTATTAGATTCGAGGTTATATATAGGGTTCGCAGATTAATAGTATTGAAGAATTCGCATGAATCAGCAGCGTCAAGGATACAGGGTGCCGTATACGTTCCGTATAATTGGCGTGCATCGACAATTTGTAAAGCTGTCGGAATATACTTATTTTAATTTCTCCAATTATTCTCTTTCTTTCTCCAAATAATTAACAGTATTTTTATGATGTCTAACACAACATGCAAATTGTACATTATTTTTATTTAAGAATTAAGCCATACTGTGTGTATATATATAAATGTATATTTACAGATTTCCTCACAAAGTTCTAACAGAAATTCACTGTAACAAATTAATCTGCTACATTACAATCTGCGATTTAATAAAACTGAAATTTGATGCATATTTCAAGTATAGATCGTTCCGATTAGATACTCAACATTTTACTCCAACATTTTCTTCCAATCTTTCTGCACAGTCCTGTATTACAATATCTGTCGTATTATTTAACGGTAATAAGTGCCGAGACGAGCGATAATTATATAATTTAAGCTCCGGATGTTTCTCGAGCAGATACTTGTAAGCGGTTGCTAGGTTGTTGATATCCTCTATGGTAAGTTGTGTCGGCCTGAGCGTCGGTTCCAAGTCAGTCAACTTGTACATCATCAAACTTAAATCCTTGCGATGTTCCTTTGGAAATAGAGTCCTGTAAGAAAAAAAGATAAAAAATTTATTCGCAGTTTTATTTATTATCATAATAGGAATAATTTACAATATAAACAAACTTACTCGATGCATCGTATACTGTACTTCTGCCTGAAACTGAATACATGCCTCGTTATCATTTCAAAGAATTTAAAATCGTACTGTGTGCGTGGTTTAACCAATGGCGTAAATGATACCACTCCCACATCGACATCCGGTTTTGGAACAAAAGCTCGACCTATAAATTATAAATTGGAGTGTAAATAATAAATTTCATAAAACAAATTTATATAACATAATAAGTGCAGTTTAATTACCAGGTATAATAAAACGAAGTACTGGAAATGTCCAAGTTTGTGCCATTACTGATAGCCTGCATCGTTGATCTCCCATCGGTGGAGCTACTAAACGTTCCGCTACTTCTTTTTGGAACGTTAACGTCATTTTTGTTCTACCAAATGTCCAAGGCCCACGTTGTTCGGATATCGCATGCAACCACTGAATTATAAGATGTGTCGCTAGACTAAACGGTAAATTGCCTATGATGAAGATATCTGGAGATTTATCATTCCAATTTCTCTTTTTTTCCAGTGGGAATAGACTCTCCATGTTTGTTTTCAAGATATCATCGTATATTATATCCATCTTTCCATTGATCGCACCGAATGAGTCCATTAACATATCTAAAGTCGGTTTAAATCTTTTATCTTTTTCCACAACTACTAATCGTTCAGGGACCTTTTTTAAGATAGATCGAGTTAATCCACCTGGACCTGGACCGACTTCCAGTACTTGACCCCCGGAAATATTTCCTGCTTTTGCCACAATTTTGTCAGTTAAATTTCCATCCAAAAGAAAATTTTGAGACAATCGTTTTATGGCACTCAAATTATATAATTTCAGTATATCTCGTATGGTTGGAAGTGGTGGCAATCGTGGAGCAGACATTTTCAAAAGTTAATCTTGTACAGACACACTGTGAAACAGTGGAGATTTACAAAGTATAATCTCCAGAAAGGAAAAAAAATAAGCTTTCTATTATATATATGCAAAAATATACTATCTATTTAATACAATAAACAGTAAACTTCTTTATTGATATTTCAAACAAAGTAACTTTTTATGTAGCCTTCTCAATCGTCTTTTCCGGCACTTCAAAGTCGTCTAAGAATTTTTCCTGTTTAACTGAATATATTGTATAAGCGTAAATTCCAATGACTCCGAGGCCTAAAGCAATAGCGGTACGATTATTAGCTTTACGATATTTCTGTACAGTTTTTGCTCTTCGCAAATTTTGTTCTTCCATGCGTTTCATATAAATTATATCTGTAGACTTAAGCTTTGTTGCATCTTTTATTATATCAACCTTTGGCATAGCTTCATTTTGTTGAAGTTGATTATCTGTAGACAAATGTATTAAGTTTACTTATGTCAAAGAATATTAAGTAAAATATTCAACTTAGATCATTCACCAGGTCCCATTTCCACACACCAGTGTCCTCAATTAATTAGAACAGATCTTCGTCTCTTTTCTTGTTATCAGTTTCAGTCTCTTCAAAACTTAAACAGAAAAAATATCATTGTAAAAATTATCATTGTAAAAACAATTTTTACAATATTTTTTCATACGTTTTTCACCTGTTTATATAATGATTGAGACATTTT
>NW_017306059.1:2994515-2995291 GCF_001594115.1 Trachymyrmex septentrionalis | reverse complement strand
GAATTTCAAAAATATATCTACAAAATTTATATATAATTTTAACTATATAAAAAAATGTCTCTTATAAAGTTATGAATATGAACTGAATAAATTACTAATTAATCTTTCTACAAAATTATAAAAATATAACTTAGTTTTAATTTGAAACACATTAAAAACTAAGATTTTGAGGTTAAGTTAAAGCAGCCTATTAACTGTTATTAATATTTTAAGTGCATAACAATTATCAAATATTTACTGATTAAGAAATGCTCTGTACATTTGATAAAAATATGTACGTTACACATACAGTGAAAAAAATCTTATAATCCGGTTTAGATTCTTCACATCGCAAGATCACACCATGCACATTTGCTACTACCTGCACTTCTGTACACAGTGCACACCACAGTACCACACTATCCAGTGCGATACTGCCATCACAGACGAGCGGCGATTATGTGCAATATATGATAGAAAATAGCTTCAAGCATCTCTGTTGGTATTGTCACGCATAATATATATCAATTTAATTTTATTGAATTGATTTTATAGTAACATTTATTGATATTTCTGAGATTTTAAATATGGAAAGTAATTCAGAAATCTCAATATATAGCGTACGTTATACTTTTATCTTTAGCAAACATCATTAATTGTAACTATTTATATTTGCAATTATCAACAAAAACTTATATAAATTTATAACAAATCGATAAAGTATCATATAATCAGATAAAAAAATACTTGATCAACTTTCAAGAATTTTCAGGATTTTAAAGGTTTAAAATTTATAT
>NW_017306059.1:2993657-2994429 GCF_001594115.1 Trachymyrmex septentrionalis | reverse complement strand
ACATACTAATAGTGTGGTTAAGTCTAAACAAATTACAGTCAAAGAATAATTATCTATAATTGATCAATTTCTAAAATTAAAACTTAGTACATCTATTGTGTTACTTGAAAGAGACTTCTTAAACTGGTATTTATTTCTTAAAGAGATCGTTTTAAATGCAGTCTTGAAATCCAATCACAAGTCGTATTTGTATTTTAAGACATTATACTTAAGATCTTAAAATAAAGACGGATTATGTATATTGTGCAAATTATTAAAATATCAAGAGAATATAAGGCTGCGTAAATAAAAAACCCCCGCAATGCAATTTTAAAATCACTATTAATAAAACAAGCTTTAACAATTGTAATTTATTCTTTCTATATACACATAAAATAAATATTTATTAAAATTAATTGACTTCTTAATGATTTTTCGCAGATAATGTTTATCAAGGACTAAATTATAATCTTAAACAGAATATTATTTTAAATATATATTTTACATTTTATTAGCATCAAAAAGCTTTTTAGTATTTTATTATAGACTCGCGTTTCAATACAGAAAGGTACAATTTGATTTGTTAGATAAATGATTTATCAAGTTGCGTGTATAGCTAAAATAAATATTACACAGAAGAAAAGAGAATTATAAAAAAAGCCAAGAAAACATAGCTACAATATAACACACACACACACACACACACACACACACACACACACACACACACACACACACACAACAACACACACACACACACACACACACACACACACACACACACACACACACA
>NW_017306059.1:2988550-2993168 GCF_001594115.1 Trachymyrmex septentrionalis | reverse complement strand
TCGTCGTCGTCGTCGTCGATCGATCGACTGCTCCTTTTCGAGAGGAGTCTGACAGCCGTGCGCGTTGTACTCTCACGTACTTACTCGGTACGTTAATAATGACGTGCACGCGTGGAATTCGATAGATTGCGAGCGATCCGCCACTGAAATTCGACATACAATCGGTAGTCGGCTCGCGAGTGGATTAGGGGGCTTGGATAAATTTTCAATTGGATCGCTAAGCTCTCTCGAAGCTCAACAGACGTACGTTACGCTAGCATATTTCATAACAATTAGATATACAATATTTTAGGAATGGAGAACACACACTGCATCAATTCTATGCGTAAAAAAATAACAAGAGAGAAAGAGAAAGAGAGAGAGAGAGAGAGAGAGAGAGAGAGAAAGGAGAGAATTTCGGTAATTTGAAAATCTCGGTTAAAATTGCATCTCAAAAATAATAAATGTTTGTAGAAAGATAATTATTGTAACACGATAAGAATAATTTTGCTGAAGTATATCTAAAAATTTAAGTGACACACAGATTTGAAAATGCTTTTATTACATCTTCAAAATATACTCTCTGTCTAATAAATCATTATTTATATTACAAGTAAACAAACATAATAGGATAAAAAGAAACCTAGTGACAAAGACTTAATTCTTATAACAGAGTTATAACAATTTTATGTTCACTAAATTTTCTTTTATTCTCATGAAATAAAAATTTTAGGAATTGCATTTAATTCAAAGTTAAAAGTTAAAAGTTAAAGTCTCGCATACAAGTTGGATGTATGCAAACAATTTCTATAGAAATTTTGTAGAATCGAATCTTTTAACAACTGTGCATGCATTTTGTGCATTTTTTCATTTTGCCCGAATTCGATGGGAAATTTAGCTCGCCTTCGTTGCTCGTTAATGAAAATCAATGCTTGGACTCGTTAAATGTTCGCTATCCACGTCAGGCAGCCCAAATAGTGAACACGTCGCATCTGATTCGAAAACGACGCGAATTCTCCATTTCAGTTAAATTTACGAGCATGCTGGTTTTAATTTATGCTGTATCCTGTTTGCTGCTGACTGATTTGTGATCTTGGCGAACAAGTTTTACGTCCACACTCACGTGACATTTGATGTGAAAATATACTTCCCGTTCGTCTTGTGCACCATTTTAAATTGATCAGATTTCGTTATTATTTGAAAGTGTTATTAAAAGTAACATGTGCGCGTCGTTTCTGTAAATCTCACGTACGTACCTCCAATATTCCGTATATATTTAAAATTTTCGTAATACAATACCTTCCCATTCTTTATCTCATCCAGCAAAAACTCTCTCCTGGTTCAGTATAAATTAAAGTAAAAAATATTCTATTACATATACCAAGAGAAAAAGAATTTTCATTGTATTTTAAAAGAAAATACACAATCACTTACAGAAGTATATTTATATAACTATTATAAATAAATAAATTAATATATTTTCATATATTTCATTTGTAAGATTTTATATTGCAATCATTACAATATCATAAAGACTACAATTAAAAAAACGTACTCATTAAACTTAAATATAATTGTATAAAGATTGTGAGAAAGATATAATCGTTGAATTAATGTATATTTCAAAATCAATTTGCTGTGTATACATCATAACATGCAAATGTGTTAATATAGAAGGAATATGTTGAGTCAGTTAAAATAATAATACATTGCATATGCCACATTTCCACAAGAATGCTCATAGTCATTGCACGATAATTATAATTGAATACGATTTAAAATTAATGATTACTGGCATCGAGCTATTAGTGTAAATTTTATCTCTGTTCTCGCCTATTTAATGCAGGGATGTGATGCTATAATAACGCATCGATTTACGGATTTGAATAAAAGCATATATGCACGCATCTATTAACATTTTCAGAATGTTCAACGAGATAGCGCGCTGATAGGAAGTTCTATATCGGATTATTCCTTTATTCATTGTCGGCGTGTGTGTGTGTGTGTGTGTGTGTGTGTGTGTGTGTGCGCGCGCGCGCGCGCGCGCGTATGTGTATAAATTGCATGAAATTGCGCTTAAAATAACAAAATAACTATATGTAACAAATAAATATATGTGTACCATTCTAAATTTCTTGTAGTAAAATCTCACTCTAAGAAAGTACAATCTTTGAAAAAAATAAAAAAATGTGTGTGTTTGTATTTTTACTCTTTTAGAGAGTAAGATTTCATTGCAAGATTTAGAGTGACATATGTATACATATTTCGTTATTTTAAGCGCCATTTCACGTAATGTCTTGGAGTTAAACTTGTCAATAAAATGTTCTTCCACAATTGAAAAAAACTGATGTATTTTTACTCGAGCGTGGTGTTCTTTAATTATTAATTATTTCACGAACAGGTCAATAGGGTCAATAAAGATTGAATCTCCGAAGTATGGAGTCGTGAGCTATAATCAGACCATCAACAATGTGATAACGCGATTGTGCTACTCAGTTTCATCAGCAGTTTCGATCTTCTCCATTAAATAAGTAAGGAGTTTCATTTTTCTCGTTGGATTCTTGCGTTTCTTTTATGACCCACTGTCAGAAACTGAAACGGTGAATTCTTGTAGAGCAATATTTGCGTATGCATGAGAATTTTTGTATTAATAATTCAACGAGTATTTCCTTACACAGAACAATATATATTATCGATTTCTCTTAACAGAGTTCACCAAAGTTAGACGGAAAATGCTTCTTCGTTTTAGCATACAAAACTGAAAATTCTAAAGTTTAATTCTTGTGACATATTAATAATTCATCTAGTATCTGCTTTTTAGTCATGTTAGGTATATATATCTCAATTGCGAGAAAAATTAAGTCATTCCTTAATAACTTTATTTCTTGAAGTTGAATTTCAGAAGATCTGGACAGAAATTTTGAGATGCACTTTTAAGATAATATTATTTTGAAGTTAATATTTTAGAGAGATGAAAAATTTTACAAACTAATTTATTCTAAAATCATTAAGATTGAGAAAATATAAATACTTTCTTCTGCTGTTCTAGCAGATTTATGAAGTAAATCGGGTATATGCAAAAATAAAAATTTCTTATTTTTTATAGCTTGGCTATGAAAATAATTAATGATATTTTACTATTTGTCATCCTCGTGTATATCAGAATTATTAAGTAGAATTATTATTAAATATCATAAATATGTATGTACACACACACACACACGCGCGCGCGCGCACACACACACACACACACACACACACACACACACACACACAAATAAAAATTAAGTTAGAATAAAAGTTCATAGCGCCAACTTTAAAATTCAAGCAGCTGTAATTTCGTTAAAAATAAATTTGGTAATTTATACATATAAAAAATTATGAGCTGGACAAAATAGGAAATTTTCTTTTCACTTTGTAGGCTTATCACGTGCTCAAACAAAACTTGTGAAAATTTTTGACTTTTCAACGTGAAAGCTTAAAATTTTCCCTACAACGTAATAGTTTTAAAAAATGTTTTTTTTCTTAATTTTTTGTTACTGAGTTATCGAATTAAATAAAAAGTTGAGTTGTCGAATTAAATAAAAAGAGCATTTTGACTTTGATTGCTCATAACTTCGTTAAAAATCATTGCACGCAAGCGCGCACGTAAAAAAACAATTTAAAAAAACAAATTCTTAAAACTGAAATTTTGTTCTATTAAATGATGCAATTGCCAATTTTTTTTAAAAAGCATGTAAACGTGATATAAATGAAATAACGCTATTCCGTTTCAACTCAATACAACTGTTTTTTTCCTTGATTAAATTATCTGATATCTACATTATGATTTATACATTAAATTACTCAGAAATTTATTGTATAAATTAACATAAATTATAACTGTGTTATGACTGAAATATTTTATACGATAAATTATGACTGTATTAAGGACGCCATTAACCTAAAATGGTTGCATAATATAATTGCAAGAGAGACAATGCGGTTCAACTCTCCAATCGAACAAAATCAGATGAGATAAAGTATATTATTAACTAAATAAGTAATTGATTACTAGCACATGTAATTAACTGAATGATTAAATGGACAATTAATTCTCGCAATTATTGTTATTTGGCATGCATATGTGTGTAACTGATGTAGTAAAAATCCTCAATTATATGTATCGTGTACATTTAATTGTAAGTAAATATGGAACCCATAATATTGTATATTCTATTAGTACCTATATACAGAATATTTTTTGCCACATGCATTGCAATAGCTACCATGTTTCCATTAAACTAACCTAGTATCACTCGCGCAAAAGCTGACCTACGAAATGATTCACGACGAAGTTTGCACTGCCCGCAGATTGAATTACGAAAGTTTATCGAAGGTAGCAACCTATGCTATCTTCCTCTGGATATCATCGCCTTTGAAAGAGAAAATGAGAGAGAGAGAGAGAGAGAGAGAGAGAGAGAGAGAGAGAGAGAGAGAGAGAACGAGGGTTAGGAAATTTTTATTCGATTTTTTCATTCCCAGTTGATTATTATCCAATCTGATTCGTAGAGACATGATTTTCGAGTATAACGGAAAATTCTCTCTTTTCCTCAGAAGTTACAACGAAATTATTCCTAGCTACTCTGAGAATACAGCT
>NW_017306059.1:2982110-2988450 GCF_001594115.1 Trachymyrmex septentrionalis | reverse complement strand
TACATTTTTGCGATTCAAGCAAAGCTAAACTTCAGAAGCACTGATAAGTACGGATAAGAGAAAGTCGAAAGGATCCTCGCACGCAAGTTCAATGTACTGGAAAACATGATTTATTCTATGATTTTCCAATATATAGAAAAAAATTTTAACATTGAGAGAGGATCCATTTTGACATTAATATGGATTGATATTTCAGTACGTTTTAATAACAGCTAACATTTCAGTACATTTTAATAACAGCTAACAATCATATATATGAGATAAACCTCTTTTATGCATTCATTAAGCATTAAAACAGATATGACATCAACTTTTAATTTTTTTATATGTATAAATTATTATATGTATATTTTATAAAATATTACATACCTGAATACATTGACTTATACATTTATTAAAATTTTTTCATTCAAAGGAACGCTAAGCTTTAGAAAAAAAGAGGAAAAAGAAGAATGGGACATTTTTTTGAGATATATTAATATGTTAATTTAATATTCTGTATAATTGGATTTTTAAGTCGTGTCTGAAAGTAATATACGTAAATATTTGACGGAAATTTACGCTAAAGCAAGATTTTTTATCGTTTATCTTATGCATTTGAAAAGCAAACCGTATGATACTATTTTGATGTGAAAGAAACGCGTTACGGCAGCATACCGAGACCGATGACGACATGGAGAATGTAAGTGACATTATAGCGTATCGAGTATAAAGTGGATCCCTGTATTTCAAAAGGATGGAAAGAATGAGAAACGAGACTTTTTAACTGAAGAGACGGCCGAGAAGACAGCGGTAGCTGAGGTGCGGAAAGATACACCATTCCGTCGACGGCGAATTTCATGCCGCAAGACGATATTTTTTATTTATGAGGCCCGTTAACGTACCGACGCCCTGAAGCTAAAGCCCTTGGCCAATATCTATGATAATGCACGATATCGTGTGACACGGGTTTTCGACGACGACGATGATGATGACGATGACGATGAAACGTGCCTATATCACAGAATTGCACGTGCGTACCATACAGGTTCATGAAGAGAATGCCATCGACTTCGATTATGGAAATTGTCGCGCAATATACGTATCTTTGAATATAACAATTATTCATTAATGTAATATTATTAACATATTTCGATTGTTATAAATTAAAATGTGTTAATTAATAGAATTATCAAATCATATATTTTCACTTACAACAATTTGAATTTTTCTCGGAATTTTTATTTTGTAATTGTAAACACGATCAAAACACGATCAGCTCTGTACATATTAGGGTGAACCTTGAAGTCGTGAGGGCGGTTGAACTGTGCGAGAGGATGAGAAAGTGACAGACTTAAGTCTAAAGCAGAGACACAATTGAAAAGCGTAGGCAATAAGCACAGGGCTGTCAGGTTACAATCGGAAAATTATGTTACATTCCTGACACAACTTCTATTAGGATTCCTTATCAGAATCTGACTGTACATTAGGGGTAACCTGCTAGGGGCTTTAATCAAATCCTGATTCAATTTCTGCTCTGGTTATTGCCTGTGCTTTCAATTGTATCTTAGGCTTTATAGCGAATTCGATTGAATACATTAATGCACAGTGATGCATATTAAAACCGTTGTACACTGATTATCTGTAAAAATGAAATGCAAATATTTCAAATTATAAATACATATTTTATCTAATAGCATAATAAAGTTATATAAAGTTAAATATAAGTTAAATATTTCACAGTTTAATCAGAGGCTACATTTGTTATGTAATAAACATAAATCTTTACATCAATTTGTACGATGACTTTAATACGCACCAGTGCATAAGGCTGTCCAATCGAATTCGCTTTATTAAGAATATCTGCCTCGCTTTAATGTACTATATTAGAACGAGACAGATGTCCTTAAATCGTATAGCTCCTGCAGCTCTGTGCTGCTTCCATCACATGCTTTCATAGGTAAGAGGAAAGGAAGAGACAGGGAAGGTTCACTCCAATCTGTATAGAGTTCACTGATCAAGACGTACCGCCGTTTATAAGCAAGTCGGAAATCGAAGATGAAAAGAGTCGCCGAGTTAATAAAGTTAATTAATTATAGTAAATAGTAATTGAGAATAAATTTTTTAACAACGATGTAAAGACTCTTTAAATATAACATAAATAAACAAACGAAATAAACAGCGAAATAAGAGTCAATAAATTATAAAACATTTAATTACAAATATTATACATAATATTTTTTATTATTCATCGAAAATAATTATTCACTATAACTGTGAACAGACGCAATTATAATATTTCATTAATTGAAATTACTGCTATATGACTTGTTATCGAACATAATTATTATAATAATTATCTAATTACATATGTCAATAGAGATTGTTCGATAAATATCGTATCGTCGATTTTTAAGAGTATGTTAATAGCAGGAATATAAATTGCCTAATTCTTGAATAATACGATCTTATCTTCAAACTAAAATTTAAGCAAGACCCTTGAGACGTATCAGCTGCTACATCAGGTTTATCATCGTTAAGCATCAAATTCTAAACTTATTTCGACATTACGGTATCGTGCTTAACGTCATTAGAATATCAAATGTATAATCCGTTAAAAGAGCAACGAAATAAAATACAATGGTGTTATTAAATCTTTTAGAGATAACTTGAGAGATTTTAGATATCACATTATATGCTTATTTATTTAAAAATACAAAATGATAAAAATTTGAAACGATACGCAAAAAATTGTATAATAAAATGATGAATCGTTTAAATAAAAATGCAAGAGAAAAATTTCATTATCTGTATTTTGCTGAAACTTACTTTATACTTTCAATCGCTGTATTATAAATAATAAAATATCAATGTCGCAATCTTCATTGGAAAAAACTCGAATTTAAATGAAGCATAGATAGATAGGTAGATATCGTTATTTATTATTAAGCGCTCTAGAACCGAATTCTCTCAGGCGTTAAAAAGCAATAGATGGTTGAGTAACAGAATAAGAGAAATTAAAATCAAATCAAATAAAATTTCAAAAATAAAAAAAATTTGTAAATAAAAAAATTTCAAAAATGAAAAATATAAAAAACGTAGGTAGAAGAATAAAGATTCGCATTCTCTGATTTTAGTATTTGTGCTCTGTTAGAAAGAGTTGAGAACATCCCTTCAAACTGAATGCTTCAGAAAAAGAGAGCGTTTCAAGCTATTTTATTCTTTCTAAATCGAGAATGACGACTTCATAGGAATGTGCAGTCTATTCTTATTACATTTATGGAATGGGCCAAAGAGTCTATAAGTCTATGTAAAGAAAAATATGAAAGACATTGCATGCACTTTTTTGTACGTTTCCGATTATTGCTATTATTATCGTCAGATCCGATTATAGTTACTAATAAGATATTTTAAATCATACAATTTTTGTTATTAGTTCTTTTTACGATCAATATTGATCCTTTTATGCGCGAGAACACGTGTCACTTACATCAAATCAATCTCCATTAATATCTACTTGAAAAACTACCGTCCCTTGACTTTTCCTATACAAGGATAAATAGAGACAAGACTCGGACAAGCACGCGAGCCACTCGCGCTTCCGCATGGAAGTTTCCGTGCTTCTGCTATTAATGACGAAGTTATTCTTAACTCGCGTCAGAAATCGAGCCGCTGTCTTTGAGAACTTCGCGCACCGGCTCAATCGCGACATTAAAATTGAACGCCACGTGTCGAAGAGCGTAGAAGTATTCGTTCCCGATTTCCAGTGATTTTCTGTCGCGTTCGCGGAAATCCGATAGCCAGCAGAACGGGCTAATAACTCACGCGACCTAGTTTCGAGAGAAAATAAAATGATCTTCAAGAAAAACCTAACATCTTTGTAACGTTTTTTTGATAAACTTTATTAATTTGTATGCTTCAAAGTTTTCAAGCGTTAAAGGTGCGTTCGGGGAGATACTATTAACACTATTTGTTAATTCTATTCTTGTTTTACAAAACGATGAAAATAGAATGACACAAATAGCGCTAATAGTTATCTCTGAATGTATCCTACACATAATATACACGAGAAAAATGATTTTTTGCTGAAAACAAATTTTTTTTTAATACAGATTTGAAAATAATTTTGTTAAAACTTAAATTAGTTGCTAGAATGTTAAAATTTGTGCAGTATTGCTCATTATTTTTTAATTTTTAACACAATTATTTTAATGGTCCAATAAAATTATTTTCAGATCTATATCCAGCAAAATTTTTCGATAGAATTGTTTCTTTCCGTGTATATATATGTTACAAGAAAATCTTTTTTATTTTTTCTTTATCACAAAAACTATACGATGAAACAAAAATAAATAGGATGGAAAATATTTTAAGAATCATGCGATTCTTTTGTATTATATTGTAGTAGGTTAGTTTGTATTAATAGGTTAGATAAAGTTATATACAGGCATGAAATTAATAAAGATTTATATAATGGATTACTCTTCATTTTGACTCCCATATTGTTATATAATTTACAAAAGGATTAAAGGGATTTAGAGGATGATTGTTATTTAATCAGTTTTTGTTTTGATATAATACACGTAGCTGTTTGCATTGATGAGACAAATTACGTAGGCGTAGAAAGAGATTCATAATTGCCATTACATTAATGCTGCTTCATTGTTTACAGCTTATAACGATGATCTATAAATGCAAATTTAAATACAAAAATATTTCAAAACCTTCTATTTGACGGAATATTAAAAATGTGCTTGAATATTTATTTGAACATTTTATTCGTCGCTGATAAAAATCGATAGATTATAATAATTAGTATAATAATTAGATTTCTTGTAATTCGTATAAATTGTGAAAATTATGTAATCTGAAAGATTAAATAAAAATTTCAGAGAAAAAAAAAGAGAGAAAAAGAAATTGCGCGAAATTTTCACAAGGTGAATGCAGGAGGGTCAAGGTAATTAGCGCAAGGTGTTGTTTGCGATATAAACTAGCGCATGCTAATTGAAACTAATGGATGTAACGGTATGTTGTAGAAAAATAATTATTTTTAATACTGCGTACGTCGTATTAACGATAAGTTTGGAAACTGCAACTACATATTTGCAATCACTTGATCAGTGATCGTGAAAATATTTTTCAAAATAAGAAATGTAAGTATTCCACGTTAAAAAAATATATAGGTATATATTAAATTCGCATTAAAAAAGTTATTAAATCTGATGAAATTATTTCTAAAAATGATATTTTCTTCAGAATATAGCAATGGAAAACTATGATCAACTTGTTGAATAAATTCTTTCCAAACAAGTGAAAAATAAAAGAATTTAAATGGTAAAAAAGATTTAACAAAATTTAATCATGGCTGCTTTCCATTTAGAGACACAAGTGGATCTAAGCATCGTTTTATCTTTCTTGGAATTTAGTGAATAACAAAGATAAAACGACTTGTGTCGACTTGTGTCATTAAATGGAACGTACCCCATATATCTTCGACATAATCGAAACTTGAAAGCAGCCATTTTGAATATTATAGTTTTGTCTAATTGGATTCACAATCTCGACTTACAAAATTAATGAACTTACATTTCCAAACAGACCGAGTCAGATGTTCTGGACGCGGAGCATTGTAGTGTACAATTAATTCGATACTCCAACGCGAAGCGCGGGGGAACGTTGTTGCGAGCGTAGGAGGGTTTCTTTCTCATCACTCGAGTGCGCCATCCCTCCCCTATTCTCTTAATTTCTCATCTCCTGGACGAGAGATGCGAGTCGGCGGAAGCGAAATGACGAGGTGTTCTCGTGGCTGCCGGAAGAAGCTGCACAAAGTATGCGACACGCTTAGCATGCGACGCTATTAGCGACTCAACAGAGAGGCGGATAAACGCCCGCCTGCGCATAATTACATAGTTGTTACAATTTCCGCGATAATCTGTGGCTGGATTATCATACAGGATCCATCCGGGTGCACGAGCTGAATGGGGGATTTCATCGATAATATGTGATAGCGAGATGTGCGGGAGATATGCAGAGCGATGATGTTCCTTTTTCCATTGCATTGAGTTATGGAAGATTGAATCCCGTACAATTCCGTGTGCGAGAGCACGCGCGCTTGTCTCCATTATCTCCGTGATATTTCTCCGTGTGCGAGACCGCGTCGTCAAAATTGCCTGATTACGGGGATGAAGCTCTGTCGGCAGCTCTCCCGCGCGTAGTTTATTCATTGGATGTGTCGTCTTCCCCCTGGGATTTTCTTTCGCAATACTACCGTTTCGCAACCGTGAAAAAATTTCGCTCGCACAGCACGCGTCCAAGATTCGGGTACGAATCTGATAAGAACAACTGCGAGAAAACGTAGGGG
>NW_017306059.1:2973751-2982010 GCF_001594115.1 Trachymyrmex septentrionalis | reverse complement strand
GGGGGGGGGGGGGGAGGGAAGGGTGGAACAGCAAAATATTAAAAATACAAATATTTGCATGCTCCAAATTTTTCTATACTACAATCGGTAGCTCTATTGGACTCTGGGAAACGAATAGTTACCGTGGAATTTCGAAAGCATGCAGTCGAATTTGCATAGCGACACTGAATGACGTTACGAGATAACGTTCGCAAATTGATATAATTGTGAAACTATGAAAGTGAAATAGTTGAATGGAGATATATAGTTGGAATAATATTTGACTGCAAAATTCTACTCAAATAACTGAAATAAACGTTGACGGCACTCGCATAAAATCGACGAGAGTAATTAATTCACGTAGTTATAAAGTAGAATAATTATATTTCTCTCCTGGGTTAACAAATGCGTTGTTTCCGAAAATTCGTTATACACGGAAACGCATATAAGTTTTATGTTCGTATTAGGGATTATAGCGGGACCGAATTTTCAATTAAATTTTCGAAAGCTCCCCGCTGGACATACATCCTCACATTTTCGCGCGTAATTTCGCACTGCTTTCGAACAGATTACCATCGGCTGCGTCGAGATTATGACGTATACACTGTTTTAATAGCAAAAAAGCATTTTATTATCAATGTCTTCATGAAGAGAGAATTGTATTAAATAAAACTATTGTTTTTTAGTGACCTGTTTTTATCACAAAAATAGAGAAAGAAGATGTAAAATAAATTTCTCTATAATTCTTGAGCAAAAAAATTTTCGAAATTTCAATTTTCGAATATACATATAATTATTGGATATGTTGAAATTGTGAGACATATATTGTGCTAATAGCAAAAAAGCATTTTATTATTGATGTTTTCATGAAAATAAAAGTCTGCATTAAATAAAATCCTTTTTTTTTTTTAATAATGACCGTGTGACTATTTTTATGAAAACAAAAGATGTAATATATAACAATATCTAAATATAATTCTTGAGAACAAAACATTTTCAAAATTTCTATTCGAGTAGATAACCAGATAATATATGTTGCATGTATATGACGCATAAAATATTTAAAAGACATCTTTTACAACAAGTTTGCGTTATCTGGATATTAAAGCCTTACATCATTTCAAAATTTTAAGAAAATCGAGAATTCTTTTTCGCTTAATTAATTATAGTTTATGAAAGTATAGCTCCATTAGTTGAAATAAAAGTTTAAAGAATTTAAAAAGTTACAAGCTGATTCATGAAACGTCACACGAACAACTTTAAACGTATTTTTCTCAAAACATTTTTCGAAACAATATTTTTTACCATACATTGTAACTTCTAAAATTTTTATTCGATTTACTTGAAGAAACTTGTAGAAAGTCTTTATTTGTTGATTACTTAAAAAATACATAGCGATTTTTTCGATTATTTAAAAACAATTATTATTATTAACATCTTTATGCAAAATTATTTTGTTAGAAATAATACCTTTTCTTCAAATATTCATCATTTTCACAAAAAGCATATTTCTGAAAACCTCCATTTTTTTAAGTAAATATCGTGTAAAAAAATTCTTGATTTTTTGTTTTAAGCCAAATCGTTTCATAGTAATCTTGTACGCTGATTAGGTCACTGAAAATCAGTTTATTTGAATTGATCGCAATGCTGCCATTTTCTTCAAAAAAAATTTTTTTAATACTTCATATCAATACATATATATATAACGAATAGCTCTATAGATTTTTAATTTACTTTATCCCTTTTGCAGAAAAAATTTTTAAAAATAATCTTTTTTTAAAGGATATAAAGTGTAAGGCTTTAATTGGAGACGCTATGACATGTAATACGGTTTTAATAGCAAGGAAAGCATTTCATCAAATATCTTCATAAAGATAAAAAAACCTGCATTAATATGTTAAATAAAGTTCTTTTTCCAATAAAGACACCGTATGATTTACTGTTTTCGATATGAGAGAAAGGACATAATATCGCGGCGTCTGCGATCCTTGTTAAGAGCGAAAAATTTTCAAGAATTTAATTCGATTCTCGTCCATAATGCACGACCTTGAGAGTTTCGATTTGAAATTGAGGTTTCTATTAATTCGACGGATAAAATTGTGCTAGTTCTTGACCGATGAAGTTGTGTGCCATCGCTGGCATCGAATTAATGGAAAAAGTTTCGCGCGTGGGAAAATTGTTGCCATAAGTCGACGAGAAATGGAAACGGAACCTCGCTCGAACCTTTTTTTTTCCAATTAACTCGACGATTGCATGGATGCTTCGAGATCGATTCGCGGCAGTTTGCATCGTTCGTCCGTCAATTGACTCTGAATAAAGTAGGATCAAAATATCGATGTTCTACTTCCGTTTAATGCAAATACTAATCATCAGTACCTTGTATATAATGCGAATAGTTGGGTGATTTTGATACAATTTCAAGATCCGTTGCTGTTACTGCTGCTGCATCAAGTACGCTTCCGCTTCTGGCTCACGAGCTCGTAAAGCATCGGATACCCGAATACGAAACTGTCCTCTATATTCCGCGTAAGTTCCGTGCACAAGGGATTAATTCGCGACTGCTGTTTGAAGAAGTCCTTTGTCCCGACACTAGAAAATGCGATACGTTATACGGAGAACAATGTTTAATGTTCTCTGTAAAGTGAACGGTATGATCTCTACAATATCTCGGTACGCAAAGTCGAAAAAATGTAAAAAAAAATAAAAAGTATTTACTCAATGCCTACAATATATCTGTATTTACTCAATGCTCACGATATACCTATGTTTTGTGTAATGAGATATTTTTCTCATTTCGTAGGATTTTCATCTATTTCAGAAGTTCTTAACAATGGTTTAACGAGAATTTTTTACTTCTGTTCTTTTAAAATTTTAAACTGATTTAAGTTGTAATGCTAATTTAAATAAAATACATGAAGATTCCACCAACGTTTCGTACAGCAAACTTTCCAGATTCATTACTGGTTTGAAATTAGCATAACATGAGCGAGAAACGTAATATGTATTTTTTTTAAATAAGATAAGATGGTGTTTTATTTTAAGGTCAGTATTTATAACCGTACAATTCAAGAGTAAAAATGTACAAAATAAAATAGACATACAATGTATATAATCTAAGTTTGACGTCATAAATATCGAATTGACTCTCGAGATCCTTTTGAACTTATTGCTTCTTAAAACTAGTTTTAATCGAGTTCCTCAGTAGAAATGTGATTACAAAATATGGGCCTAAGTTCTTTAACGAAGTCTTGCGGCTTAAATAAGATTTCATAAGGCCTCGCGTACTTCGCGATACTTCAAAGACATTCTGATACAGTAAGAATTTAACGATCGTACCAGAATTCAAACAACAATCAAGATCCAAAGTATACGGTTCTTTTAAGCGAATTGAACTGAAAGAAGATTCCTCAACGTGGCCTGGCATTCCTTTGCTGTCGATGTAAATTGTTAAAAAAACAATTTCTTCTTAATTACTGGACGAATATCTACTGGCGGATATCTACCCGGAAAGTGAAAATTCTTTTCATAAAATTCGTGGAAGCAAATTAAAATCGTTAACACTCCTCGCGATATTTCAACTTTAAGTCACTATTTTGAAAGACTCGAAGCTCTTTATATAATTTGTACTTAATATCACCAAGATAAAAGAATATAATGAATATTTTTCAATGTTAGTCATAGACACGTGTCGTTAAAGATCACAATTTATTATAAAATTTTAATATGTAATTTAAAAATTATACAATTTTATGAAATTCAATAAATAAAAGGAAATAAAGGAAAAAGTTGAAATGTTTTGTTCTAAAAATTCTAAAAATAAAAGTAAAATAACAATATAGAAATAAAAGCCATATACATTATACAATACATCAGAGTGAAGAGTAGCAGTCTAGACAATAAAAAGTCCAAAATCGGGACATAAAAGATGTTAAAGAGATCACATCTTATGTCTCCCGTTTTTGGATATGCAGCACGTTGTCTCGCTTTTATTCTAAATAAGTAACAAGCATCATCGTCAGAAATCTGGTTTTAACGCGAGACGCTTTTCCAACCTCATCTAGATCTCCAACTTTCCGCACTGTTCGACACGTTGGAGCTTCCCTTTCCCATTTTACCCACCCTCTTTCGCGCCCTTCCTCGTGCCGGAACTCTATTCCGACACCCTCGACGTATAATAACCGAAGTGTCCCGAAACGTGCGCGCTGCTCGTCGCCTGCGCATCACGAAATATCCTCGTCGCACCCCCTTCGGACAGTCCGCGACGAAGGAAGGAACGAAAGGGGCTGCGGAGTCGCAGGGGCAGAGACACAGGGGGAGGTACGAGCTCGACCTGAGCCATCGCCAGGAAACTTCCTCTCCGCGCGCGCGAAATCGATCAGATAGTGACGTTCGTGTGACGTCTTGTCAGGATCCACTCCGCAGGCTCTCCTGCTGCGGTCTTCACGTGGCTAATGAGGGTGTCGCGAACACGTGGGGCATATATATAGGAAATACCTTCGGTCTTACCTCAGGAATGGAATTCCTTGACATATTCAAAGTCAATTTCAAGTCCAATTTGTCCTTATTTGCGAAAATAGCAGAGCGATAATTTCCGAGGCCCAGAGAATTTTAAAAGAATTAAATTTACTATACTATATGTTAAAGGCTGTTAAGGTATCAACTACAAATAATAAAAAAGAAGATTATCGCCAAAGTTTTTACAAGTACAAATTTGTCAAAGCTTACTCTTCATCAGTTAATCTCTCTGATATGAGATCCTTAGATTAGTGATAAGTTCTAAGCTTCTTTAGGCGTTCTTTGTTCTCTGGGATATGCAGTTTTCTGTACGATTACGTTGCGCAGCAACAGATTTATCTTGTTACGTCCTGAAGAGATATTTATGAGTGACGCTTTAAGAGCGTTACGATTTCTCATTTCGAAATTGTAACGTGAATAAGACGTATCGCAATTAATCGTGAACAAAGTTAAGATTCAGTGATGCAATTCGATTTCCAGCGTTTCCGATTAAACATATCGACGACGAAGCTACGTTTTGTTTATTTAGATACGCGACTCACATACAGCTCCGGGAATAATGCATATGATTCAGCGTACCAACGTAACGCTGTCAAAATTTCACGATTCGGTACTTCGATTTGTTTCCGTTTTACTATGCATGTCGCATCTATTTGCGTATTCCGTTGCAACTCGGTATCATTTCATATTCCTGAACCTCGGATTAAGTGATAACGCAGATTTATATCCACCACCTATTTCTCACTCTCGTCCCTCAGCGAACCTCTGCGTGCGGTCAATCGCTGAAAATCGCGCAATATAACGCAAGTACGTGAAACATAAGTTAACTTTTAATTATGAAAGTCTAAATTAGAGATAAGAATTAGAAATATAATTAACTGCATGAGAAAATTACTTACGTATCTTAATATTCCAAAATATTTGTTACGTTCAAGAAAAATATTTATACGCACGTATGCTGTTAGATCTAAATTTGTCGTATCCAAGTATTCATTTTCAAGAAGGAAATCTAAGCGCGAGAAATATAAGAAACTTTTACGACGACAATTTACATTTAAAAATAGATATACAAAGGGAATTCGCCTTTTTATTGGCTCTTTCCCTTTTTCCCTCACATCCATCTTATGTAAAAGTGTGGACTTCTCCTTCCGCATTCTTGCTATTGAGCTGACAGCGAACATTCGTATTCATTCACCACCCAGTCAGATCGACGTGATATGTGATCTTTCTCAAAATCGAATGCGAGACGATTACACAGTAGTCGAGATCGACATACGCATGGATGACGTATGCTTATCCGAGTACAGTGTCTTCGTCTTGTCCTTCGTTCTGCAACCGCCGGTTGAGGCGAAGGCTTCTTGCCTCCAACTCTCGAAGAGGGTAAGGGGCGCGAGTTTGCGCTCTGAGCTGCTCGTCGAGGAGATCTAGGACGAGGGATGAAGAAGAGGCGAGCGGACGGAGTGGCGTCAGGTGGGGTTGAGAGGTGAGCTTTTTCGGGGGAGGACGCGTTTGTTCGCTGTAGAACGTGGCTGGTGCAGAGGGTTGTCGCGGCACACTGACAGGAAGGTGGAAAAGAGGGTGGAAGGCGGGGGGAGGGGAAGTGAGGTACAGTGGTGGCGGTTCTCCGGTGGGAGAAACGGTAGACCCGGGCAGTGCAAGCCGGGCTGCCTGCCCGACAATACGGTCGCTCCGTTGGGGATGTCGCGATAATTTGTCTCTTTTTTTTTTTTCCCTCTGCACGTAAGCTGAACTTGATATCGCTCGTTCAGGACGTCGGTTTCCTCTCTCTTTCCTCTTCTCTCCCGGGCACTTCCGGCGTGCACGTCCGTCGGATCGTGTCTTATCAGAGGGGAAAAAGTGGGCGCTGCTACCTGTGTCAAGACAATACCGGAGAGCACGTGCATCCGTGAGTAAGGGAGCCGAAGAGGCGCGCTCGAGGGATCGTACACGAAACCCCTACTCTCCTCTTAGAAGCTCGCGCTGCCGACAAGTAACAGGTTGGTGTAGCATGATGTTGTAGCAACGTCTTTAGAAACGAGCGATCGCGATCAATCTGCACAGAGACGCCGGGTATGTGCGCCCTGTGTATACGGCAAAATGATTTAATCATGGTGTTGCCACTCTGCTTTCGGCGGTCGCAATTTAAGGATATAAGCACACTAGGGATGTTAGAAATCTATAAGAACATAGTCGGGTAATAAATGGGGGTGACGACGTACTCATACCTAAGAGCAGACGTGACGTATGCGCGCAATAAAGTACCAAGTCTGAAATACAAGCTCTTGCTCCAAATCATGCTTTCGTCAGTAGCTTTTGCATACCGATTGATTACGAACTGAAATTATAAGATGAAGATACGCGTACAAAATTTGATAGCGACGAGCGTGACCCGAGAGATAGTGCATGATCTGTGTAAAGGTGGCGAGGCACGTAGTATATTTCGATGATCAATATTCAGGTGCGAACTCGTTATAACTTGTGATGATAGTAGTATAGGTTTAGCTCAAAAATATCAGAAAATATGAGCGTCGACAATGGCGGTCGGTCTAAGAGAAAGTTAATCTGCAAGGAAAATCCAATGATTTGTTCATCTAATATATACTTTTAACCCTGACGGCCATTTTGTAATTTTTGCGCACTTTTAGGATATTTCGAAGAGAGAGAATAATGTATTAAAAAATCCTACGCACCACAATGAACGTCATTACTATAAAAATAGAAAAAAATCTTTTTTAAAAAGTCATTTATAAATTTATTCCTGTTTCTTAATCCTTACGTATAAAATTTGTTTGTAACGAAAACATAAGAAACTAGAAAGTTAATAGATCTTTAGATAACTTTCTGTAATTTTGCAATTTCCATTTTATCAGAGTAAAATGAATAAAATAAAATATACTTTTAAGCTTCTACGGGAGTTTTTTTTTTTCAAAGAAGCCACGTGATTTGCGGATTATTTCCGTATCTTGATACATCGTTAAATGCCAATGTTTCATAAACACGTTGGCATTTAACGATGTATCAGGACATGGAGATAATCCGCAAACTGAACAGCTTCTTTGAAAAAAAAAAAAATAAATAAATTCCGTCATCATAAACATGCTTTTAATTAAATTTTAGATGTTCTTCTAATTAACCGTAACCAAGTAACAGCTGATGACATATGATAAATCATAATTTTGTGCCTTGAGAGATTGCCAGAATTCGATAACGATCGATTTACTGCGAAATGCAGCTGTTTGCTTTCTGGAAGTTAATGAGGTAATAGATGATGAGTGATGGATGATGGTTGGTGGTTTCCGTGGTCGGTCGGGCCGCGCCAACTTGATATAAGTTGGCGAGTTCCGTGCTAAGTAACAGGTTGCCTCGGTCGCAGATTAGAGTGGAGATTTGTTTCATGTCAGTCTCCGCTGTGCGCGAGTATACGATACGTAATTAAGTTACACGCGTAACAAGCGAACCAGAGTTGAACTCGGAGCTCAATGCTAGTCGTCCTTCACACAGCTGGGAACCAGCCATTCCATCTGCGTCGCGCTACGTATTTTACGCTTTTCTTATCGCGCGATCGAATTCGCTTGATTTAAACCTGTTAATCTTCTCGTAAATTGGAAACCTTTAATTGCATTTGAGTAACAGGTTAGCATTCCCAAATCCGACGTTAGGTCTATCAAGGCAGCGGTTGCAATACTTTGCGACTGTAAACGCGGCGGTTTGTGCAATTAGCGCTGACATGAGTAATGCACCTTTTGAAAGGATTTTGTAGATATA
>NW_017306059.1:2956621-2973651 GCF_001594115.1 Trachymyrmex septentrionalis | reverse complement strand
ATATAATTCAATGTTGCATTTCGATTAATATAATAAATATACGTTTTGTCATTCAAACATGCGTACTTGATTACAATTTGTTTATTACTGTCGAATGTAAAGAGAGTTTATATTCGCGTTGTAATTGTCATATCTCGAAAATAGAATAATTATTGTAGAAATAATTATTTTCAATGTTCCGTGAGAAATTATGTTTCAATACTAAATCGGAATATATGTATGTATTGTCACATTTTCAATTTGTATACAGGATGTAAATGAATAAGTGTCAAATATTTTAGAATATTCCTACATATTTCCATCGATTAAATTTTAAAAGAATTTCATTTCAACACAAGTCTAGCTGATTTCAACATTAAAAAACACTTAATTTTTATGATTAAACAATCAATAGAACAAGTAACAAACATTAAAACATTTTTAAACGTTGAACGTTTTTTAACGAATATTTAAACATTTTATTACAAAAATTGTTTAAAATTGTCTTTTTCAAATGATCTAGATTTACATCATGAATACGTTTGCTTATACTAATTCTCTTTTTTTAGACATAAAGAGCTTAGAGCTTATATATTTAGGCGTCCTATAGTTGTACAAAACTTTCCTTGTTTCCAGCGATATCCTATTATGCCTTATTGTCCTTACTATGACGACATAAGAAGCAGAACTTCTTTACGTAATTGTGTATAAACTAGTCCAGATACAAAGAATGTCATCTAACTAACGTAACACGAATTATTATAGCGATAACGATATTATTTTAATCTATATATCGCCTTCCGTTCATATTTATTCTGAAATAACGATTTCTCTCTTTACTTTCGCGATCGGTTATTCCTCGAGAATCTATCAATAAACGAAGCAAATTTGAGTAGTCACGAGAGAATACATATCGAGGAAATACAAGATAACGCAATATCAATTTCGATACAGATTCAGAGAGATTCTTGCGGATAGACTCCTGCAATGTAGGTATAATGACTTGCGTCTTTCAAGCATCTGGTTCGCTCTTTCATAAGTAACAGTTCGAGAAGTTTTGTTTGAAAGTTCTTCCATTATAGTTTAATTCAAATAATTTTAGATGAACAAAATTTAAATAATGAATATCTGATATTATACCGCAAACGCAAATGCAATTTTCGTTGAAAAATGACGTTTCCGCACATTTAATTAAAACGTCATTTTCCATGCACCATGCGAAAATGACCGTTGATGAATTAAAAAAAAATCAGCGTAACCGCATTTTGCGATTGTTGAATAATAGCTGAAATTGAACGCATGTGTTTGTGGTGAGAGCTTAAAGTCTTTCCTCTCGCACATTTAATTTGCGTTCATAATTTTAAATTTTACATTTGCTCATCCATAAGCGGCCGTAAAACAACGTTAAAATAACGTTAATTAATAAATACATATATAAAATAAATTGAGATATATATGTGAGAAAATCAATTAATATGTTTCGGCAGATAATAATATTTAATATTGTCAATTGGAATTACATCTTATATGCTTTTAATTTCAAGCATAAATTAAAGCGGAAGCAGCTGCTCACCTGAGCTATGTTAAAATGAAAATCGCATAGCTATCGTGATCGAATTTTTGAAGCAGCGGTGGTTTCGTGTTATTGGTAAGCCAACAGCGGCTTCAATAAGCGATGTTAACATGGCCACTACACAGCCATCGAGAACCAATAAATTCAACATAACACAGAGCGCAACCGTTAGCGAGATGCGCCACAAAGCAGGCGCGTGTATCCTTACAAAGGTAATGTTTCCGCGGCGCCTTTTCTCATTTCGCAAATTGGCTTCCGAATTGCAATTCAGAAACTCACGAGCTCGCACATTCCCGCATCTCCCGGTATTACAACGCGCAATTTTACGTGCCTTATATAGAATTTTCTCATCGACCCGAAAAGCAAGTCCGAACATGGAGCATTTTTACGTCGAACGTGGGAATATAAAAGATCGTCGAAATATCTCCCGGCACTTTCCAGATTTCCGTCGGGCGCTATTACTGCACCCGGAAACGAAGTGTCGACACACTGACTTATTTGAGAGGCGCAAGCTTTCTTATTTACGATCGCGCATTCGAGAGTTCAACAAAAACTTTTGAATGTGCAAATTGCTCCAAATGCGCAATGGAAATATTAAACTCTCGCAGAACTTCTTTATAATTTTTCCATATAAAATTTTTTTTTTTGAAAATTAATCGGAGTTTCACAATTATATTCACGCATAAAACTGTTACTTTGCTTGTGTAAATACTACACGATCGCAAATAGCGGATTCTTAAAGATGGATGAGAAAGAAATTGCCACTGGAGAATTTAATACAAGAGAATGAAGCAAATAGTAAAGTCCATTTCAGAGACAATTTCACAATATCTATTTTCTTTAATAGCGAACGGATGTACAAAATTGTAGCGAAACTATCATAATATTTATGTAATAATGCAAAACATGCTCAAAAAAGGAATTAAATGAGACTAATTTATATATATATAAATGGTGTTTATAAGTATCTGTGTAAAGAGAACAAATTATAATTCGTAATTGAAAAACATATTACTTATAGCCACATTCATACACTTATTTCCATTCCTTTCATAAAATATTTTTCAAAGAAACATCTATATAAGCAAGAAAACTCGACAATTCGTTTGACATAGCGATTGGGTTTCCTCGAAAGCTGAGCTGCAACAATAATAATGCACAAGTATATTTCTGAAAAAGTAGAAAGTGCGATTTATAAAAACGAGGTCGGTCAAATAACAAATAATGCTGCAAATTTCACATCGGATGGTTCTCGTTTTTTAACCTCTTCTGAATAAGAGAAAATCAAAGATTGGTGTCATCGTCCAAAATACAATCAGTCCCACAGTCATTTTCCACGCAAATACATTGTTTAGAAAGAACGAATGCAACAATTCAGTATAATTTTTGACTCGGTTTTATTTAACTTATCATATAACTTATTTAGCATTTGAAATATCCCTGTTTTAAGCTTCAAAAAGTTGGAATAAACCTACTTGGAATAAATCTGATAAATCCTAGTTCATGTACATATAATCAGAATCGTTTTCTAAATCATATTTTGCTGCAGTAAATGCATTTCAATTAATGTACAATAAGCAATATTCGAACGAACGCTTCGACCTTTTTCCAACTCGATGAAAACGGAGTTTATATAGAATTTAATAAAGCATTATTATTATTATAGCATTATTATTATATTACGTTATCTTGCTAGGCTCTAATAGCTCTTCTTGTAAATTAATTCAATTTTATTCATATTAAGTAGTAACTTATATTATTTTTAATTATATAGATGTATTTGATTTACAGATTTTATAACTCTTATATATGTTATTATAAAATATTTCAAAATAGTGAAAAAAAATTAAATATGAGAAATTCTATTTTTGACCAAAACAGATCTTGCTTAAATATTTCACAGTGAATTTATGTCTTCAATTCTGTAAATAGCGCGCTGAAATTTTTTAGTCTTGAAACGCAATCATGAACAGAAGTATAATAATATTAAATATTAATTAGAGTAATAATATTAAATTAATAGGTAATTTAATATTATTGATATTAATATAAGATCTTATAAGAATATTGATAATTTGATGTTAAAAAGAATCTCAGGCCGATATTCATGGATTCAGTGGATTCTTATTTTAAGACCGTCTTAATTAAATGCTAATACGTGACCTCCTGATTAGTTCGTGACATTTTGAGACTGTACTTAAAACAAGAATGTTAAATACAAGAATCAATTATGAAGACTGACCTTTTATTTTTTAAATGTGCCATACTTTTAAGTATAAAATATATCAAAGCTTAATATGGAGCTTATATATGGACGCTTTTTAAAACTCATAAAAGCATTTTAAAGAATCCTTAGCACATAAAAATAAAAAAATAAATAAAAAAATTAAGAAACTCTATATAAAAAAGAAAAAAATATAACATTATACATAAATCTTATTTTATTCGAAAATATCATTAGGGTCTACATTCATTCTTTAAAAGCAATGAATGCAATAAGATCGAAAGAAAATTTATTCCGCACACGGATTTCGATCGCAACTAGCATAACTGCTCAGAACATCCGCCAATTTCAAGCGAGCACGTTTTGTGTACACTACAAATCAAATTACAATAAGATGTATTCCAAATACGTGCTCTCATACAGCAGCATCGCAAAATTTAATAAATTTAATGAAATTCGAGTACACTCCTTTTCGTAAGTGTCGCTAAAAAATTAGACTGTACTTGATCATTTGCTACATGTAACAGTGCAAGGCGCTGAAAAACGCGTGCAATCGGATTTATCAAAAGACTAGCGCTTAGAGATACGAGTAGATGCATATTAATTTGATTTGTGTCGTCAAAAGCTGGCAGTCGCTTCCGCTTTTTTGTTCACTGCTCAATTTCGTTCACTTTTTGTTGTGCTATTAATTGGTACAAAAAAGACAATTAACACCTAATGCGCAGTATTTTTTCTGTTCATCTTTTTTTTCAGTAATCTCGCGATCGCTTCAGAGCAACATTGTCTCACGCAATTTTTCTGAAACGATCGCGATATAAAGGATATTGCGAGGAAACAGGCAGCGCGTGTTTGTGTTGCTCGTTTAACCCTTACTAAACCATATACTGGCCCTTCCACCCTTTTGTTCCTCCGCCGCTCTATCTCTTGCGGTGGACGAACACATGAAAAATTCAAGCATCTCCGGTTTTCTCGGATCTTCGTAGGTTGATGGTATGTTGCGCATGGTTATAGCTATCTTTTTGAGCGAAGTATCAGTTTTGATTGCGTGTAGGAGTTAATTAAAGTTGTGCCGGATAACAAGGAATTTTACGTGTAATAATGTTGTGGTAATACAGTTTGCACTATATGTGATTTCCTCTGTGGGTGGACAATAACGATAACCATGTTCTATCTTCCCCCTTAGCGTAGGTTTAATTATAATGTGAGATACTAATGCATTTTCTGAATAAGGAAATGTTTCACGATAAAGTAATAAACAATAAGTTCTCAAGTTTTGACAGGAATGATTAGAACGTTGACAAATTTCATAAACATATCATGAGAATTATCTGAATTTCAAATTTTTACTTTAACCGCAAAGTAAATTAAGACAGCTTCACGTTATTCGACAAATCTCTATAGCTTTTAAAGTTTAAAACACTTTAAGCTTACGAACATACTCAGAATTCATTTAAAATTTCGTAACTGTAGATTTTTCCTGATATTTGATTCCTACGAACGATCTTATAAAAAAAGCAATTTACGAACTAATTTAATAAATATTCTAGAATATTTCAATTTTTATTATTAGATGTATGAGATACAGATTTGTGTTGTACATCTCAAAAGTTTATGTATGTCGGATGAAAATGGAAACGTGTATCGATTTGCATGCCTATCCTCGGAACGCTCCAGCGATTATCCTACAAAAAAAGTATGTCAACTACACGTCTCGAAATTCCTTTTTTATCGTATGTCATCGAGTTGCCACGTTCCGGCTTATGCTCGGATTGTGTGGTTTTATTCGTGCATAAAACGGATAGGGTACCAACGCGTATAACGTCACTATAATGCAAACGCGCAGTCAAAGAGTTAATTTGACAGTTTTATACGCAGCCTTGTTTGCAAAACTATCTCCCGTAACTATCTCCCTACATTCACTATGCGAAACTTATATTGTAATAATTAACTTGTGTTTATTGCTGCCTATCTTCATCTTGTCAAAATCTTTTAACAGTATTTTTCAGTCTTTCATCCTACACGGTATAAAATGCAATTTTATTAATTATTTTAAGAGACGAAATGTACAGAAAGAAAAACGAGAATGTAAAACAAGAGTTTTAATAATGGCAAGAATCGATATTCTAAAGGTTGAACGATAAACCTTCGTACTCTCTGTCGAGTTTTTGTCGTACTCTATCGGCAACAATTGGCGCAATCATGATTTCACAATTGGTTTATACGTTTTAATACTCGAAACGCTACTTGAAAAGCGAGATACGCGTTGATGAATAAAAAAAAAACAGTGGATAGTTCTCTTTTGCAGTAGCGAATATTCATTCGTAGCGATATTTGGTAAATTGCAAGTGTCCTCATGTCAATTTTTGCACCGCATCGTTGTTTATTATGCGCTCGCGTTTCACAGTATAAATACTTTGCACGATGCTTTATATACGCTTTATATCCGCTACTAATTAGAAGATTAATAAATAATAAATGTTCAGCGAAAGAGAGAGAAGCTGCAGTATCATCCGACCAAGTATTACATACGTATGATTGACGATACGATGCAATTATTATTTGATATATATAATTACATTGTATAGAAAATACAATTGAAATATAGTGGTAGCTTAATTTTAAAACAGAGCAATTTTCTCGAGAAACAAATAAATTAATATTACATTTAAGATTTTTTTTGTAAAGCAACGATATTTTTCATTCTTTGCGTGAATGCTCTTGAAATTAAAAGAGTTGCAAACCACAGTCTAACATTTTGTATAAATCACTATTGCGCTTTAAGATTTGGTAACTTTTCTTCTTATCGAGATAAATAAATATGGGAATTATCGGTTTAAAAAAAATTCATAAAGTCTAATGCGGAATGTTATATGTTCCCTATTTCTTCTCTTGTACATGAAGGATGTAATTTACATCTTGATGAAAAACCAATGCGGATAAAGTACACAATTAATGACCCGACGTTCGCAATCCTTTTTCGAGATTGTACCGGTTGCCGTGGAGTAATTTAACTTTTTTAAGATAAGTTGCTCAAAGGAATCTGATAGATGCGAGACAAATCGTAATCGCGTGCGCTTGCAGTTTAATGAGGTCGCCCTCGTAGTTTACGTTAACGTACGTAACTGAGGAGCGAATGAGTGTCATGAATAAGTAAATCTCGGATTTATATAGATTGTAGTTAGTGACGTACACAGCACGTCTCTTCAACGTCTTTTCAAGGCGTTTACGCTTTGTTACTAAATTTATGTGTTGAAAAGATTTAGTCTTTGTTCTCTGATGTTATTGAATTCGCTTTTCGCCATTGAAGCCAATTCGTGTCGAGTCCGTTGTATGCATTTTTTTTTTCGATCGCCGTAAATACCTCGTTCTTTATAAGCGAAATTGATTACGTGTTTAAGCAGATTATATCCAGAAGAGTGCAAAACTAAATGACGTAATGAATACTACTTTATAGACTCATTGAATTAAGTATCATTGAAATTACAGATTAGCATACAGTTCTTCATTACGATAAATTTAATATTATGTTGGAATCAAATTCAGAAACAAAAAAATAGGATTATTCATGAGGTTATTAATATTAATATAACAAGGTGTACATAATTCGAGTCAATATTCTCTTTAAAAATATGTATATTTAATTAATTTATGTAATTAGCTTCAATATTATTTACGTCTTTTTCTAATTTTTTGTAAAATATTTTTTATTAAGATAAATAATTTACATATTCACGTTTGAGATACACAATTTAAAAAATATCTGTCACATTTTCTGAATTCTCATTAGTGGTTGTGAGATTACGTCGAGTGAAACTTTCGCAGCACAATTACATGTTGCTTTCGAAAGAAACGCTGCATTGAAAAGCAAAATTATAACAATTATCTACATGCGAAGCGTATGATTAAAAACAAAAATGAGAAAAAAATCGTTCCTACGGGCACTGAAAAGATAAGATCTTGCTCTGGACGTCATCAACGAGAAAAATTAGGCAACGTTGCTGCGATTATGAAGCAACTATTAATAAATATTGCACGCACATATTTTGCATTCATACAAGTGTCTTTAACATTAATTCTTGAACAAAGGACCAATTTGTGCGAGATTTACGGTCTTAACGCAAACGTGAATAGTATATCGCGGATGCAACTCTTGTAAGGAAACAGTCGTCATTTATCATTCGTCGTCATAAAACGCATTGTCGAGTGGTTGGGCAAATCTTTGTCCCGCCGAATATCTTAAACTCGTAAATTTCCTCAGCTTACGGTACATGGTGAATTTATGAGGTCGTGGGAAAATGCTCTGGCGAGCTCCAGCATCAGTAGCACCATCGCGCTGATCCATGATATTCTCGAATTAATTCTATGTAAATTACCGTGAGGCATCGCAAGTTGCGATCTCTGGCATTTGGTATCTGATGAGATGATGTAACTTTCGTCGCTTCATAATGTTAGAAATAAGCGGTCCGATCGATAAAAACGCTTATGACGTCATAGTTCGTTAAATAATTATTAATATAATTTACTACAGTTCTCCGTAGAAAATAATTTAAACATTTTATATAAATTTTGGAAAGGTATACTAATAAATTTACTTATTTTTAAATATTTCATAACTTTTTAAAGGCATTGCTATTACCAAAATCAAATTAATGAATAATCTCTCTTTCACTTTTTATTTTTAAAAATAATTATCTTTTACAGATGCACAAAATTTCTTTTACTTCATTATTAATAACGGCATTAAAAATTATGATTACTATTCTAAAGTGAAATTATATTTTTTAAAATTTATAATACTCGTCTAGTATAAATTAACATTTTATGCTATGCATTCTCATATTTGGCTTCGCCGCGTGTTCTTTATTAAATTCGCGGAAATTATGGTTTTCGCAGAGTTCGCACTTGTCGTTAGGCCACCCCTGAAAATTACTACAGGTAATTTCCGTGCTAGGTGTGCATCGTCCTGGTTATTTACCGTAAGAAGGTCATCGGTTGACCCAATTTCTCGATCCGGGACATATGCGATCATGCATTTCTTCTCTCGCTTCCATCCATTCGCACTCCGTTGTCCGCGACGAGTTGGTTCTTAGAACGTCAATTACCCGTCAGGAGCTAGGATGAAATCGAATAAAAATGCAATTATCGTGACACCGAGCGGTTATTGCGCGTGGTATTAAAACGAATAGCAAATGAAATGAGAAGAAACAAGTGGCTGTGGTTGGCGCTTCTCGTAAGCATTAAAACGAGGTTAAAAAGATTAAACGATACTTTCAATAACTTGTTAGAAATAAAAGTGCAATATATCGATATCTGTGTAAAATCAGAATATGTGACAGAATAGTTTCATTGGAATTTTTATTAATAGTCGTTCTTTTTTTTTTATCGAAGTTTTTGCTATGTATAACTTTAATTTTGCCAATTTGTGTCTATATACGAATTATTGTATATTCTACAGATTATTAATTATTTGTTCGTTATTCAATTAATTGTTAGTATAATTATGTTTTAACATCTCTTACATTACCCAGTTTATCTGCAATATATAATAATATTTCAGCGCGAAATAAATGTAGACATTTCGATTCATTTCTGTTTTTAAATTTTGCAATTAAAACTAACAATTTGAAATTATTATTTACATTTTTCTATAATTTTCAATTTATCTTAACTGTGTAATATATTTTTGCTTAAGAAACATTTTTTAACGAAAGATACAATATAAATTTATAAATCACAGTAATAAATAATCTGGATATTTTATTTATATTTATGAAACATTATATTAACTTTTTTAGATTAATACAATTTTTCAGAAACAAAAATCTAATCAATTACATCAATTTAAAAAAGCTTCAAGTTTTTCTAATTAAAGTACAATATCCCAAGTCAAATGTGTAATTAAATTGCGAGCATCAACATTATTATATTATTGTACAATATATATAAATCATATTTGAAGCTTCTGTGGATAATAACTTTACGGTTATTACGCAGCATTTTATGATTATTACACAACTATTTTACTGTGGTGTGTATCTGCTTTAATGTGGAAGGTGTGTTATTGTCAACAGCATTGTTTCGCAGGATGTAACAAGGCCGGCGAGTGCCCTAGTTTCGCATTTCAAGGCGCATAATGATTACTTATTCTCCTCAGAGCGTCGATCGATACACACAGACGACGAGCCTTATCTCCGAAAATGTATCGATGTGCTATTAACAACATTCTCTTGATTAATTACAATGCAATGTGCGATTACGTGTTCAATTGTAAATTGGGCACATTTATCGCCATTGATTGTCGAGTAAAAAGAGAATGGTCGACCTAAATCTCACTTGCGCAGCAGTTCGTTTAGAGAACGTTATCTATTCCTCTCCTCTTTCTTCTCTAGTCAACTTAGAAAATGATATTTATGTGACTATTAGCACTCCTAAATCACACAGAGAGCGGAAGACGGCCAAAGAAAACTTTTCAACGAACTACCGCCCAAGAGATTCTCTTGTAAAATATATGCGTGCAGATAATGCATTTTCACATGAGTGTACCTCGTAAATTCTTTAAGCAGCAATTTATTCAAATTAAAGGTGTAAACGTAAATGTTACATGTTCATTAGTTTTATAAAAATTAAGAGAAATAATAAGAAAGATGTATGAATACACAAAAAAATGGCTGAAAAATGGATTCTTAAGTAACTTAACTCTTCTGCAAACTAAAAATGTTAATTTCGTAATTTTCGAGTCAGATTGTACTCAGATTTGCAAGCGTCACACGAAGATCAAACATATTCAATAGAAGAGTCATGTTTATTGTATCCTGAGAAAAATATATCAAGGTGGGAAGAAAGTCTAGTATACAAGTAGTTGTTTGGTAAGACAATATGCTTTTTCAAACCACTTCTCTACATGAAGAGCAAAGAGATGAAAGAACCCTCTTTTCCAGATCATTGAAGGATAAAAATATGATTGCCACCTCAGTCTTGTATTCTCTAATGTCCTTATAAGCATACAATTTTCTGTTTATTCAAAGACAAATCGAGGGCAAAAGTCGTTAAAATTACATAAGTCAGTATTAATAATTAATAGATATAAATCAGTATTCACAAGAATAAGAACTGATAAAAATATATAAGAGAAAAATTATAATTAAAAAAAGAAAGTGTTTTTAAAACTTTTATTTATAATAGGTGACTGCGCTGATATTTGATTATGACACACTTCAATATTTTTATTTATAATTTTCAAATATTATATAATTGTAAGTCCATAATTATTAGTAGTATAATATCTAATTAGTCAAGTTAATTTATTTTTACAAAAATAAAATGTTCTATTTAATAGTATATAATAAAAAAATTAATTTTTGGACTATTAATAGAGTAAATTATCTAAATTTTGACATGCCACATCTGAATGAATTAAAAACCACTATTTTTATGACAAACACACACGGAAAAAAAATGTTGCTGGCTACAGCTAATTCTGATTAGCTGAAATTGCTACTATATATGAAATGTGCTAATACATATAAAGGATTTGCTGTTGCTAATATAAGGATGATATAAGGTGATAAGTAAAATATGTATGTCTGTTATAGATCAATTTATTCAGCATGAAGTTGGTTGTTATAGTTATCGGATATGTCCGTGTAAAAGAAAATTGTCTCTACCACAGCTAAATATGATTTGTTGAAACTGTACTTTCTACCAAATTATTTGCTACACAGAAAACGTTTGCTGCAATGATCAATAGATCGACATAATAACAAAATGCTTGTCTGTTACAATGATAATATTTAGGCCTCACAGCTAATGAAAATTAAACCTCGCAGATACGATGTTAGGTATCCATATATTAAGATTGGAATTTAACTATCGCACACACAAATTTTTGTTGCTGCAACTAATCTTTTTTTTCCATGAATATCGATATCAAAATACAATAAACTTCCATTAAATTTATTTGTGCTGTAGATCCAAAATTTACGCTCTTCATACAAACTTGCACAAAATAAGTAAGCGAAATGCACGTAGGATAGGAGTTTGCGTTCATCATTTCGAATACCTGTAGCTAGAGCAATAAATAAACGAGTAAACCTGAAATTTATTTGCTCCTTCTACTTTTATTATTACCTGAGGAAAACAATGTAACTCAAATAACTGAAGTAATTTACATTGATAATATTGCATCAGTAATCGGGGTTTTCAAAATTTTTTTTGATAATTTCAAGATAATAGTTCTATTATATTTAAATAAACGTCAATTCTTTATGTCTAATTAGATTAAAAAAAATTTTTTTGTTTAAACCGTCCGTCATTTATAAAATCTTTATAAACACTGATATATTAATTTATTGATATTTTAAATTAAGAAAAAGATTCTAAATCGGTTAAATAATATAATCATTAAAATTATTACAATACTTATATATGTAATTGTTAATTTTTGATTTATTAATCGAATAATTGGATTATTTTGGAAAATAAGAGAGTTGAACAAAATGTTCGAAGGAAAATTCAAAAATTTGTACATCATCGATATCTTTTTCAAGAATAAAAATCACCATCAACCATCTAGTACTGGTACTTTCGGACACCTGTAGCTATATTGATCGGCTGGGTCGGTCGACAGTCCTCGACCTCGAAACCACCCTTTCGAAGCGGGAGTGAAATTCAATCCTCTTTCCCTCTTTACCTCAGTCGCTAACACAGCCACGGGTTCGATTCGCACCGAGTTGTTCGTTATTCCGGAGAGAATTTTCTTCCGATCGACGAACCGCGCCTTCGTTATGTGTCATCTATATACAATACTTTCAGCGAACCTTGAAAGCAGTCTTAATATCGAGCTGCATGAAATAATATTGTGATAAAGTAAGGACTACATCACGTCTCATAAGCTAACGGGCTAACATATTATTTATACATATCGAATAAGACGGAACCAAATCTAAATTAAAAGTCTATAAATTATTATAATATACTGTTAATATTTTGTATACACGGAAACGACAATTTTACTGAAATATCTAAAATTTTAGCTAAATACAGAAAATAATTTTGTTGGATTATTAAAATAATCGCGAAGCGCTCAAATTGATTGCTAAAATATCAAAACTTTTTGCAGCTTATTATGCATTCTACATAATTATTTTAATACTAATAAAATTATTTTCAGATCTGTACCTAACTAAATTTTTAGATGCTTCAGTAAAATCCTTTTTTGCGCATATTTATACCGTATTTATTTTAGTAACATGATATGATAATATGGCTTTTTCAAGTGTATAAATGTTTTTCTGGAAAATGACTCGTTTGAACTTTGCAAACTCGACCACGACACGTGTTGCTTTGTTTTCGTACCGCACGCATAAGTTATTAGCAAAGTTACCCGCCAAGTTGTTCGTGACTGGACTGACTTTGATGCTCGAAGTATCTGCACAAGTTACCTGCTAAGTATCGGTTCCTCGCACGTTGCATTATGCGATAGCAGCCGTTATTCTCGCTGCATATTTAATATTGAAAACAAACCGCCCGAGTGAATAATTCACCGTATTCTCTTTCCTTAATACCATCTGTCTGATTATTTTATATCAAAACTGATACGATCGTGCTAAGTATGTTTATCGTATATAATAAAATAATTTTTACTGATATTAATCGAATTCGAAGACGGTATCTATAATATAATTTAGCATTCCACGTGAAAGGACTAATTATAGAGCATTAAAATACTGATAAATTAAATTCTTTTTCTTGTATGTTGTAGCTTAAATAATGTGACAAACATAAAATATAATAGACAAAGACTCAATGAATAGTTCTTGAGCTAGTAGTGTGTGAAAAGCAAAGATGCTCTATTTTGCACCTTTGATATCTCTCAATGAGCTCAAGAACTCACACTATTCATAATCTTTTGTCTTTTACATTTTTTATTCGCAACGTTATAACATGCAATATATGTGAAAACAAATTTATTTCACCGGGATCCAATTTTCCACATAATTAGATTCCACACTAATTATATGCAAAATTGGATCCCGGTAAAATGTGTTCGTTTTCATGTATATATGTTGTAGCTTTTAATGTATATATATATAAGCTAATAAAAAATGTAAAAGACAAACGGCTCAGTTAATGGATAGTTCTTGAGCTTATTGAAATGTATCAAAGGTGTAGTAAAACAAAACATCTTTGACCCGATAGCTCAGAATTATTCATTATTGAGTCTTATGTTTATCACATCATGCGCTGCAACATACATGAAAACGAACTCCTTTCATCAGGACTCAATTTTCCATGTAATTAGTGCGGAGTCTAATTATATGGAAAATATTGAGTGCCGGTGAAAGGTGCTCTCTTCTACATTTTTAATACACCATAACTCAAGAACTATCCATTACCGACTCTTTCGTTTTTACATTTTTTGTTCGCCACATTATAAGTTACGACATGAAAACCAATTCATTTCACTGGACCCTATTTCCTATGTAATTAGTATGGGATCCATTATTTACGTGAAATTAAAACAGAATTAAGCCCATATTACAGAATCAAATGTGACTGCAAAAAGTATTCGTATAGAGAAAATATTTTTTTAAAAAGACTTTATTTTTAAAAAGTAAATATTATTCAGCGAGAAATGAATCATCAAATTGATGTCGAATCGATATCGATACGATGATTTCAAAACCAATTCGACGTCGATTCGACGTTTAATTCTTGCTAGATAATTATCAATTTATTCATAAAGAATAAAATAGAGTGTTTCTTAAAATTATATATACCAAAAAGATGTGTATTAATAGAAAATCATCTGAAAAATAAGGCTTTTTTTCTAAAAAATTTCCTTGTACAAATACTTTTTGCCATCACATGAAAAATTGAGCAAATCCAAAACATCATATGAAAAGTCTCATACTATCTCTAAAAATGCTCATACGTAATTAATTTTTTGTTTAAATATCTGCAATATTCGCGTTGCTTGAATACACCCCAAATTTTTCCACTTAAAACAAGATAAATTCCAGCGAAGAGAGAAAAAGAGCAAAGATTCAATAAACTTAAAATAATAGGTCTGTTTGCGTTGCTTGCACTTTTTGTTCAAGCAACGTAAACAGACCTATTATTTCGAGTTTATTGATTCGTGCAAAAAGAAGAGCTTCATTCATACAAGTGCGCGACTGCATCATCAAATACATGTTATCTGCACCTTTTTTCAGCATTAAGTAACTAAAGTGTTTGTAAATTTCAGGGTGTAACCGATCGTATCGTGACCGGTATGATGTATCCGAGAGTTATAGTCACGCGAGATCGTGAGAAATGCCTGTCGTAAAGTTTTCAATGAGCTTAGCGGAGTTATCACGTGGACGCGATCGAGCCACGCGAAACACGCCATAAAATATACGATAACATTATCGTATACCATGGTCTATATACCCTGCTGTGCGTATCCACGCATACTTTGTATGTGCTTTCCTTTTACGACTCCATATTCTTCGATTCCTACCTACTCATCCTCGGAGGACGATTTTCAGTACGGTATATTTCTATCTACGGATCATAAAACGCGTTGTAGCGTGTCGCTGTCGATGATAATTTAAGAGAATTCGTGTCTTATCCCGCGAATGATCCCCTTTCTTCCGCGGAAATCTCGCGAGGGTTGTTGGCTTGATTAATACGATTCTTATTGAGATTGTATTTGCGCCGTCTTTTACAGAAATACGAGTAACATACGTTATATATTCACTCATAACTCAAAGAAATTTCTTGCTTGGTGCTGCGATAACCCAATTTAAAAATATGATTTTATTTTATACTGATAATGATGGTGATATTAGCAGAACAAAAATGGTTGGAAACATAAAAGGGACAATGCTTTATATTTTGCGAGAAATTTTGTTGTAAATAAATAAGTGTCGTAAGAAGAATTGTTACACGTTCTTTAATCTTTCCATCTTCTATTATTCAAGTCATTTATACAAACTTATTTATCTTCCAGACATTTTTACGGAACTCGCAGACAATTCAAATACACGATACGCTTTATTATTTATTAAAGAGAAAAATAAATCATTCTTGATACTTTAATATTAACAGCCCTTGTTACACGCAATCTTGTAATATACTCCTGCCTGCGTTATTGTATAATAGTAGATATAGAGAAGTACGAGCATGCTGCAAACTATCAAAAATTCCATGTTCCCGCGATCAATAACGACTTGATGCAAGTTCTTGAATTTCCCATGATGTACTTCCGCACTTTAATGTCTGGAAGATACCACCAACTCGTGGATCGGATATGCGACCAAAAACAAAGTACGGTAAGTGATATGTGATGGATGCGACGCAAGCTGGGAATTGTAATGTCAATACTTTTGAAATTCCCGTAACTTACAAAGCTGGACAACTGATTTTTTTTTAATGTCTCCTATCGTGATTTATGAGTTTGATGCTTGAAATTTGCGATAAAATATGATCCTCTTTGTAGCACATTGTTCGCAAACTCTGAAACTGAACTTTCTTTTTGGAAAGATAACATTTATTCGATAGAAAAAACGTGTAGAAGCAAAAAAATTTTGCAATGTATCTTACAATACTTTGGTAAATTCTGATAATTTAAGAGAATTCTATAGAGAGAAGCCATTTGTTTTACCGACTAATCACAACAATTTTTGTATCGCAATTTCTTTTTTCTGTTTTTACAGATTTAAAAATGAATCCCAGAATAGTACTAATAATAGTACTAATAATTCTTCTCCAGAATTAAAATATATGCAGTAATACATATCTGTGAAATGGATTTTATATCAAGAACGGAAAAAATTTTGAAACTGAGACTTTTATCATTTCTTATCTAATATAGCGTCTAGAGCTGTCAATATTATGATAACATTTGTATGATATAAAAACTTTATATCAAGTGTACTTACAAAATTGTAATTCATGTGAATAAACAACGTCGAGTTCCTAGAATTAGACTTAGATACTCAATTCGATGTAAAAATGCGTTACATATGAATACATACATGTGTGCGATATTGATGTAGTAGAATGTAGTGATGTGTCAGTCACGCATAAACCTAATATAAATCGTATGTGTATAAGTAATATTGAGTTGGTTTTATTTTTCAAAAATGCATAAAAATTATACAATATATGTATAATTCAAAACTAAGATAATATTTAAAACCTTATATATTTTTTAAAGTATTTAAAAAATTCATTTTTCTTATATTTATTTAAAATCTAAATTTTAAATCT
>NW_017306059.1:2939243-2956521 GCF_001594115.1 Trachymyrmex septentrionalis | reverse complement strand
ATATTGTTTCAAAAATGATTATATAATATTACATTTTTTTTTGTTTCTCTTTGTAATAACTAATAATAAATTCTAAATGCTTTTTCTAAATATTTTAAAACAGTAATAATTTAAATGGAGGATAAACTGTTTTTCCAAAATTTAAATTGTTAAATTTAAAATACATATGCTATTACTAAATGTAAAATAATGTAGTAAATGGTTAGAAAGTACTGTAATATAGGACACGTGTAGGACACGTTATAGATACCTTAGGATACATTAATAATTTTTTTAACAATAACAAAATTTTTAATGTTAAATACTTATTTATATTATTTTAGTTGAAAATTAATATAACTGAGCAGCACTAAATATTAATAAAAAAATAATCAGTGTGTCTCAAGATACAATATGTGTTCTTATTAAGCACAGTTTTCCCTATAATAAACACAATATAATTAAATATTAGTACTATATTCACAAAAGCAAAGAATAAAATCTCACAATCTTGAGCACGGATTTAGCAAAATCGATTCTGTCAAACGCAGAAGTGTCAAATTGAAATTGAAGCCATGGGCTTTCAATAAACCTTGCGGAAAAGAAGCAGCGTCGTTGTAACAAGGTTCCAAGCGCAATGTAACGAGATATTGTTGTTACGTGTTTGTCCCCAAAACTCTGGTAAATTGAACCCCGTTTCTCTTTCAGGGCACGCCGCGACACCGCCGGTAAAAAAAAAAATATATATATATACGCATTTTTTTTTACCGTCGTCCCGTGGTTGCAATTCCACATGTGTACGTCCCTAGGGAACAGGTATGTGAAATACGGAGTTTCGCGGTCCAGTCGATCACAGTGCACTCGTTCCATCGAAACGCAATGTCCTACCTGCATGAAATACCATCTGTCTTTTTTGTTTAAACGAATTGCTCGAAATATTGTTGGAATTTCGGGTTAAAGTTTGACTTATCCGAGTAACTTTGATTTGAAAATGTTCAAGCCACTAACAAAAATATGTGCATATTTTATACAAAGCATACCTAATGAAAAAAGTCTGTTTTAAAGAATTTTAATTTCGCTATTTTATCCAGTATTATAAAAGAAAATTCGTATATATTATATATAATTAAGCAGTTGTTTACCAATTTCGCGTCTTGTTGAAAAAGAAAATATCAGAAATGCTGTAAATTAATATTTCAGTAAATAAAAAAATTATTGCAAGTAATATCGTAAAGGTATTTCTCTAACTTCTGTAATTCCTCGATATCGAAGTAAAGATTCGTAAGATATGCTACTCAGATTGATCACTCAAATGAGAATCTTCGAAGAAATCTTCATGTCGTTTATACAGAGAACTTTCCTTGCAACTTTTATCCGTTGTGTCGTGAGACTACTCTACGAGTGACTTATGAGGTTCCGAAGATCCTTAATCACTCTTTCGAAAGGAGTAAAGGATACTACTAGTTTCTTTCTTCGAAATAAATGTTCCTTATGGGACGCGTGGATTCAAATTGGGTCAGAATAGGATTTTGCATAGTATGCCGTTGATTTTTAAATTGTTAGTGATACAAGATTTCGATTAAGTGATTAGATAGAGAAATGTGAATGTTCTTTCGATCGATGCAATCCTGTTTGTAGAATTATTTATAATTCAATTTCTCCTAGAAATCTCAAATTTTAGTCACATCTTTCATCGCAGAATTCGAATACTGGCGTCCGTTTAAAATATTATCGATTCACCTCGATAAATGATTCGCTAACAATTTATTATTATTTATGAAAATTGTGACAAGGAATTTGTCGCTACAAATATGATGAATAAATAGCTCTTGATTGTTCTCGACGAATAGGTATCTTAAGGACACCTATTCGTTGAGATGTTTTGCGATGACAATTTTTGCAGTTCGCGCACGACGCTAAAGAATTCGTTAATTAATTTAAATAGTTCCACAAGTATGTTCAACTTATCGAACAGCAGGTTACTTAATTACTTGAACAAAATCCCGGAGATGCAACATAAATTCTGAAAAACCAGCTTTTTTCACTTTTCAACTCGGTTTCTAATTATTGCATCAAAGTGAAATATTATACAACGGATAAAATTAAAATATTACAATTTTTCCTGCATGAAAATTCAACTTGCTTTTTTAGAATTCTACATATACTTAAAAAAAAAAAAAGAGTTTTCTTGGAGATGTTCTAGACACACTAAACCAGGACGTAATAAATTAATTAAAGAACCGTCTACGATGATAGTATGCAGTACACGTTAATTACAAAAAAGATGTAATTATGAAATAACTAGAGCTACTTAATAAGGGAGCCAAGAGAACAGCATGCAAGAACATTGTCGAAGCTTTTCGTTTTTTTCTGTACATTGTACGTTCTCGTTCTTTAAATATCCTGCAGAACTTTTACAAATGTATCTCATAGCCGTGCACGATGCTAATTTATTAAATTTATTATATTCTACTTTTTTTTACATCTTCTGTGGTTCTTTATACTATTACAAAGTAATAGTTACCCACATTAAAATTACAGTAGAAACATTTGCGAGATGTAGCTGCAAAAATATATCAAATATAATGCATTCCTACTTTGTGTTCTTGGTGAGACAAAAAAGTTACATAAATGAAAATTTGTGGTTTTCTAAATTTCTCATTTTTAATACGTGGTGATTCGTTTCAGCGAGCGTGCACATTAATCGATACACAATGTCCGTTTTTTTTACGCCTACATTCCACTCTTCTTTATGCTTTTTTATTGCTATTTGTTATACTTATATGGATACGTTAGTTTTGATCTTTTACATATGTTTGTTGAACTTTGCTAAGAGATATGACACATTTTTGACTGTTCAATCGTACGAATAATGTCGAGTTCTATATCGAGACTTAACCGAACTGCGTGTATTCTTAATTTGTGAACATTTGCGATAATTATTTTTTAATTCCGGTAGCCGAAACTTGTAATGTTTATTTTTCACCGTTATTATTTCTTGGTATACATCTTTTCTTCCTTTTTTTATCTTTTCTGTACTTTTAATTTATGCCTTTAATTATATGACTTTTTAAAGAAATGCGCTGACTCTTACTTCATCCTTCATTTATTGTTATTTATTCTAAATTTCTCAGTTAAATCGATGTATAATGATGAACTTCATACGAATAAAAACACGTAAACAGATCACAGAAAATAAACACATTTTTTAAAATAATATGACAGACTTTTATAATTGTTATTAATATTTTGTCAAACTATGTTAATCACAGATTAAGAGAGAAAAAAATAACATGTTCACGTAAATTTTCCGCAAAAAAAAAAATAATATTATCTATGTAATTTTTATGACGAGCATAAAGAATATAAAATCTCCTAATTATACAAGCAAATTAATAATGAAAGAGTAAATGCAAAATTAAAATTGTTCGATGTGATAGATATGCATATGCAAATTAGATTATACTTGTCCCTGTATACTGTATACCTGTAAAAAAAATAACAGTACATATGAATGTACTTCACACCTATATTGACAGCCGGTTGTCTTTTTCGATTTGATCGAGTCATATCATATTTGATATTTGATATGACTCGATCAAATCGAAGAGTTAATAAAATTTAAATTTGTATTAGACAAAGTAATAGCGAGCCCATGACGGCTCCATAAAATTTCTTTATGTTCTGCATTATGGCTACCACGGGAGACGGGAATCAATCGAGATGGTCGTATCCTTTACAAGGATATCGTCTGTCATTCTATTCTGTCTCCTTCACAGTTATCTTAAATTTACATGTGCCCTATTAAATCGTAATTGAATAAATCGATTCACACGACAACGGATGGCTTATATATACGTTTTTCATAAATTTTATAGCTCCATTCAATTCGCTATAAATTGACGCTATTGTTAATTCTGACATTTATACATCATTATCTGTCACTTAAATGTAATATCCGATTTTACACGTGCGTAGAAATAATAACAGTATAACATGTATATGCCATTATTGTAAAGTAATAAATAAAAATGTAATAACATATTGTCATTAATTATGTTCTTCCTCATTTTACTTTGATCTTTTATCACGTTATTTTGACACGTGCATTTTTATATTAATTTCTTCTTTTAAGAATCGCGGAAATCTTTTTCGAATTTGTCATATATTTTATTTGCTTGATATTTAATTTAAAATTTCTATTAAAAAAATTTATTTTTGATTTGCAAATATATATATCCTGTGTTTATGAAAATTGATTTTAAATTTAATCTTTTCTTCTAAGGAAATTTTATGATAATCAAACTCGATCATAAGCTTGATTTTCCAAGTCAAAATAACATTTTAAAGAGTTTTGAGCTTTAAATATAAGCATCAAGAAAAGACAAATAGGAAATTTACAAAACAAATTTAAGGAAAAAAGAAAAATAGAAAGAATTTTATTCTTTCTAGAATTTCTTTCTAGAATTACGAAAATAAATCCAACACAAAAATATATTTATCACTCGCGATGTTATCTCGTGCAATTTCTTTAGATTCAAATATGGATGCGACACACTTGTTCGTTATATTTACCATCTCGCATCCATATTTTTTGATTCCGACAAAATGTCATTCGTATCACGATGATGAAACGATGTATATCGCGCGACTATGGACGGAGGTGCAGGCATCAGAAGTACAACGTGTTTGTAAAGCCCCAATTTCTTTTTGTGAGACGTTGCGAGAGATGAGTCCGTCATACGCGCAATACCCTGTTGCGAAGGAAATCGACGGCGAAGGTCGAGGGAAACGTAAGCTTGCAGGGCTTTCTCGATAGAAAATGGACGGTAAAGAGGCGAGGCGCGGTGAGAGGAAAATACGCGCGCACGTACACACTCGGCTTCTCCGCTCTGCCGATCAATAGCTACAGGTGGCAGCCATTTCCTAGCCAACGTTAGCACTTGGTCTCTCTGTCTCTCTCTCTCTCTCTCTCTCTCTCTCTCTCTCTCTCTCTCTCTCTCTCTCTCTCTCTCTCTCTCTTTTATATCTATCTTACTACATTATCCTTGTAAGATCACTCACGTTATTACTAACGATGGGCAGTGAACAGACTTGACCGAACGAACAACTAAGAAGTCGTGTCTACAAATTAGATGAGAAGAATGTGGTTCGGGATCATGCTTATCCTTCTAACCACGTTCGAGTCTTTTTTGACCCGAGCATTTTAAAAATGTTCTCGTGATATTACAGTATTGTTAACAAAAAGGTCACGTTTTGAACATGATCACTGATATATAATATGAATACGGGTAGTGTTAAAATAAGAAAGATCATCTTGGAAAGACTACGTCTAAGTATCAACATGTAGAGAATTATGCGTGGATTATGGAATAAACTCTTTTACAGAATCTAAAATAGGTAGTAACTCTTTTATAGTGTTGCTACATTGTAGAATAATTATCATTTCTCTCTTCTTTCTCTCTCTTAAACACATTTTTATATTGTAAAATTATTAATATATCATCGTTGATTTATGACACAAATGAAATACATATTATAAAATACAGTGAAAATTACTAGCTATTAGATATAACATTAGGTATAAATGTATGAAAAGAATGATTTCAATATTAAATTAAATATAGCAATAAGTAATGAGCTTCATATCACATTATGTAATGTCATTCATACTGACTGATTATGTTTTATCGTTTGCTTATTCTCTTTCGTAGTATATTTTTGAATCTGCAGTTAAAAGATTCAAACTCAAATCGTCGTACATCATCGTGTTAATTTTAAAAAAGAAAATATTAACATTTTATCATGTACATTATTTTTGTGTCAAATATGCACCAGAACTTGAGGAAGTTTACTTTAGTCAATTCGACAACAAATGAGAGAGAGAGACAGACGTGTATCCGGTACTGATACACAACGTACGATCCACACAAATATCCCTTGAAATTCAGAGCACTGATAAGGAACAGTTTCTGCCCTGCATACTCTACGAGAGGAGATACTGGAGTGTGTACTAATTTGAGATTCTCAACTCGGTTGACTTCCAAGACTTGTATCTTGCAGTGCGATTACAACAAACGTGTCTTCTCGGTTGCAGCCGCCCATCCTTCTCTATAAGTACAATAGGTATCCACGCACGTCGTTTCTCTCATTGTTTCTCGCGCATTACTGGAAATTGCGCTAAATCGCGGAAATGCGGCCCCATTGGGATCAAGTTTATCTTGGGCATGATTGCGACATAAAACGAGCTTTGATTGGACCGCCGGCAGTCAGTCGGGCAGCTTTTAATCAAGTCGATCGATCATGCAACGCGCACAAAAGCTCTTCCGTTTCCTATAAAAGACGGGAAGGGAGTCACTTCGGCGAACGAGATTAATAAAGCGGCTAATGAACAATACTGCTGCGTGCCCGGATAAGAAGCAGAGCTTGCAAACTCTATCAAGTTTCGCACGCGCCGCTTCAACGATCGGAACACTGACGTAGGAAAATTGAACAAATCTACTTAACAGCGATCTCATTATGGATGGATTATGATGCGCTATTAATTAAGCAGTAAATCGTTGCTATATCAAAAAGAGATTACACGAATAACAATTTATAGGTTTTTTTTAAAGGGACATATATTATTTTCGGAGTTAAAAACTTTTTATCGTCTAAAATTTTATCGTAAAAAATTGAATAAATTTTCCGAACAATATCTTTTGCATGTCGATGTAGAACGTTTTGCATTTCCGTGAAATGAATTAATTTTCACAGCTGCAGCTGATATCCGGAATCGCTTTTTTCTTCAGGAAATAAAAAGATGGTTCCAAGTACCGATACCAAGCTGCAATATCGATTAAAACGCATATATTGCGATCCATTTCCGTCGGCTTAATTAGAACGGCCACGAGGCCGCCGGAATAAGTCCGTTCCATCGTATATGTAGACCGGCTGAATTTCCAGGAATATCTAGCGGAATACATAGGGCCGATTTTATACCACAAACCTCGACCCAAATATTGGTGTTCCGGACCGATAATAATTAAGGGCTTGTTGGTGCGATCCGATAGGCAATCATGAATTAAGCGTTATCGTCCATCACTTCATTCACTTACTGATAATCTCCGTATGTCACGGCTTATCCGTTGTTACCCAAAATTATTATTGTTATCGCTATATATATTTATACTGTAATAATTTAATTATAAACCTAATGATGCTTATTTCGTTCAATGGAGCTTATAATTAAGTGACACAAATATGAAATACATTTTCTCTGATCGTTTCTTTTCCGATTTGATGATATAACAGTACTTTATGCACATGTTATGTAATAATTTATAAATAAAAGCGTATAGCAAAGTCAGCGTTTAATAATTTTAATTAAATCTTGAGATATATACAATATATAAGAAGGTTCAAACAATTTATACGAATCTCTAAATGAGAAAACTTTTTATCGGAAATCTTCGATAACAAGAAATATAAGTTTAATGTATATTTCCTACAATTCGCTTCCTATATATAAGTTTACTTATTCTGTTTGACGAATGAATGGAAAAGGATGTAATTAATTTCCCAAATTCTTGAATTCTTTCATAAAGATGTCAATATTTTGAATAAAGTTTGAGATAAAGTAATATTACATGATTTTGTGTGTGTATCATGGTCACAGTTATTGGCTGACTTCCAATCGAAGTTTCTCAATGTATTTTGGCAACGTATTGACATTTCAACTCATCAACAAAGTATTTTCGCCGACCAAGGAATATAAGTTTCTTTATACATTGTTAAAGTATACACTAGAGAATCATTGTTATGTAAAACAAAGTCTTAAATTCTCACTTCGCTTATTCGAGGAGTGGTGGATAAGGGAAGTAGAATGCGATTTAAGATGTTTATTTACTAGAGATAAATTTCCACATTCGGGTCACGTACAACTACTTTAGCTCTTATTTCGTGAAGCCGATACGTTTATACAAAATCAAGGGAAAGTGCAGGGATAAACAGGAAAATATATCACAAACTTTGAATAAATTATTATAACTTCAATGATAAATAAATCTTTTAGTTTTTTCAATAGCCTCTCTTTCTTCTATTTATGCTATTATAATACGATCCATTTTTAAACGTGTCAATTTATGTATGCAAAAAATTTGTATCTCTCCAAATTTCACCTTATTTATGGAAGGGAATTTTTTTCGATTGCTTAGTTCTTAACTCTTCTCTCAAAGTGGTGTATAGGAAATGCTTCAGCGTAGCTATTTAAAGTCATCATTAATAATTATCTACCCTTAGGTATACGACACTTTAATACCTGACAGCTTCATTAGCGAACTCTGTTATGGATGACCCTGTCGTAAAAGTTTAGCATCCTTCTCGTTATCCCTTTAATGGACTGCACGCTCGTTGCCTTTACGATCTGTTCGACGTTGTTGGCAAATAATAACGAATTGCCGTCACACCGTACGTCGCATGAGCTGTGCCGTCACAAAATTGATTTCAACGCGATTTCGATTTTATTTCTTACGCAGCAAATATAACGTTGTTTGATTTTTAAACATTTTAAATTTAAATCAATCACATAACAACGTATAATTAAAATCTCGTTGGAGAATAATGAATTGTGGATTATAACATTACGATGTACATCCTGTAATTGCATATGTTTGAATTTAAAAAATTTGAAAAAATATTTTTTTCCACTGTCAGAAAAAGCTTAATGAGAATAAACAATGTATATAGATATTTCATTTTCAATTTACCAGTAAAATCAATAACACTCAACCACACTAGCTAATTTAGGGCGCGATTTAATTATCAAATCTTAATAGGCGATTTTAAATCGAAATTGACGCAGATCAATAATCTTCTATAGCTTATAATATAAAAATATTAATGATTAAATTAGGCTTTGCAAAACTTATCGATGGAGTTTTGTGACAATAATTATTAACATAATACATATTAATGGTAAAAATTAATAACTTAAAATTAATATTTAAAATTATTAATTTTTTGAAAAAATTTTTTGAACAATTTTAGAAAAATTAATAATTTTTGAAATATTTAACAAGGTCAATGATCGAGCCTAAAGGTAATTGACAAAATTAAATTAATATTCAATGAAACATATAAATTAAATATAAAAAGGAAAAAAAAAAATATATATAAAGACTTTTTTCAGGATTTCCCATTCTTCTTCAGTTATACGTTAGATGATAAAATATTAATTAAATTCGGTGAAACATTTTCAGATTGTTACAAGAGATGTGTAGATAATATTTGCAATGGAGTAATATCTTAATCTTACGTATTAATAGATGAAACGCTGATGTCATCACAAAGGTGTGATAAGAAATTGCAATGATTGTAAAAAAAAAACCTATTCTAACGTCCCAACATTACGCTATGTCAAGGTAAATAAGTCATCAATCAATTGTTCAGCTAGAATCAATAGATTCTTATAATTACCAAGATTATAAGAATTTTGCGTGAGTATTAGTCTATTGTAGAATCAAAAAATGTTAAAGTCAATTTTATGTAAAAAGAGATAAAAAATTTTTTTTATATATTTTCCTTTTTATATTTAATTTGTTTGTTCGATTGAATATTAATTTAATTTTGTTAATTACCTTTGGGCTCGATTATTTATCTTGTTTAATATTTCATTGTTTTTACATTAACACGAGCGTTTTTATACTTTTAATAATTTTTGATCTATTATTTTTTTTATTAACTTCAGAAAAAAAACTTATTTAAATAAAAATTTTAATTTTAAAGATATCATTTAAGAATTATGACAGTTTTGCTGCTGACAATAAATTTTCCAGCATAGGTTACTATTTTGTTTAACAGAGATCGACTTTCTCTAATAATAATTCGTTGAATACATTTATTCATCAAAAGAAGAAATACAAAAATACTTATTTCTATAAAATCAAAGACTGACATTGTTATGGGTTATAAGTAAAATTAACGAACTCTTATTAGACATTGCTACCGTAACAATTATATTTGGTTATTGATTACTACAATAGGATATTTCACTGTGCATCCATTTGTTATAGTCGACGTAAACAAAGATTGATGAGCCGCCATCGATCAGTGTATTTGTTTTGTGTATCTTAAAGCAATATCATTTTTTTTATCTTAAAAGCAATATCACAAAATTTGTTCAATTAGTTTGATAATAAAGTACAATGTAATATTAATTAATTAAATTGTAAAAGACTTCAATCTTAACATAGTTCAATTAAATGCAATAGTACATTAATAATGTAAAAAGGGAGTATTTTAACATGGTACTGCTCTTGTGCTTTCCATTTGTGTTCAACGAAACTACCCCTTTAAATTAATTTCATTTTTTCATGTAATAATTATATGTAACTTTACGTACCTTTATTCGGGGATGTAATTTTTACTGGTCGCAAGAGAAAACTTTCGAACTAATCACTAGAAAAAGAAGGGGGAAGGTAATTCCCGTAAAGTGGTGGCGCATAACGAGATCTCACGAGAGTAGAAGTCACGTTTTTCTTGAAAAGTCGCTTGGAGAAATTCGCGCGTTTACAGAACCGCGAAAATTACTCGACTAAGACTCGGAACCTCATTTTTTAGATTTTCTTGTGAATAAAGCTTTGAAAATCCATTTATATACTTATATTATTATATTATCGTAATTTAATGCTTCTTCATTTCAATGATATTTTTTAGTTTCTTCGAACCTCATGGAAATGCTCTCTCTCTCTCTCTCTCTCTCTCATTAAAAAAAAAAATCAAGAATTACTTGCTCGGTGTCCAATTATTATTGCACCTCTGTGACACATCATGGCGGTAGCGCTTATAGCGTCGCGGCCGTTTTGCCTGTTGAATAAAAAATGAGAGGGAACAGAGCACGAAGTGGAACGATGCGCGTTGTTCCCGAGGAAGGCGGGCGTGCCCATGAGAAATTGGATTAATTCTGTATACAAGCGAGTAGTGCACACCTCCACCATCGTCGTCTACCAATGGTATCCGCAAAGCACAATGCTCTAGCTAATGACGTCATCAGAACTTACGCACTACAAATTTAAAAAGCTATAACTTGAAGCTTCATACATTAAAATCAAATGTTAATGTAAAATATGTGCATACATTTGCACAATACATTGCATATTAAATAATTTTTTATAAGGACCTAATATAAATTCGTTTGTTATATCGAATATACTATATGTTTATAATATCTTATAGATCAACGAAACGCCCAGATTCATATCATACAATCTACAATCGACAGATTCTTAATAAATAATATAAATCTTTCTAAATTTTTATCTTTATAAAAGCATGAAAAAACATTAAGATTAAAATATCTGAAAAGTAATTGTAGTCGTAGTGTTATATGTAAAAAACGATATTTTAATTTATGTCATTATTAATTGTAGCAATATTTTCATATATTCTATCAAAGACGCAATCGTTATTAAATCTGCCATTATGAAGGACGCTTCGACTTTGTAGGACAACTGGCGGATATCGACGACATAGTACGCTTGGCAGCTCGTACGGCCAGATTGCCACGTAACAAACGGATGCGCATACACGCGCGACATGCTTACAGGGATGAAATCTGATATGGGATAATAGGTTTGAATCCGCAGACACATGCAGGGATGTGCGCACGATGCATTGCATACGGAGATGACACTGATCGTTCGTGAAATTAAATTGTATGTCACAATGTAATAATGTAAATGCGCAGCAAGGCGTGCCACATTGCTGTATATCATGATTTTTTACGCGCGACAGAAATTTTCGCTCAATCAAGGTGGAAGCGTTGTGGCTTGAAGGAAATATCAGTTTTACGATTTGTGTGTGTGTGTGTGTGTGTGTGTGTGTGCGCGCGCGTGCATGTGTGTGTGTATTAAACGCATGTTACGATACCGTAAGAGAGAATAAGTAAACTGCCAGATTAGAATTTCCAAGGGTTGCAGCACTAAGTTTATATTGACATAGTTACGTTATTGTATGTATGATGTATTATTTCTGTATGTGATTATACAAATTCATTTATTCTGTTTTCAAACAAAAACCGAGAGTTTTAAATATAAATATTAATTTTCTTTTCAAATAGATCGCATTTATTTTTAATTTCCATCCTGTTTCGCTGTTGCATTTATGGAATATACACCACAAAATATTTCCTTCACGATTACTTTTCAATTTCGATCAAACAGTTTTTTAAATTAAAAATATCTTCCTCAAACCAATCTATTTTCTATTTGCGATCAATATTAGAGAAATGAAATTTCTTTAATTCAATGACTTTTGTGACGGAAATGAAAGGCTCTTTGCAAAGAACGAAAATTTTACTTTTCACGGCAAGGAGAAAATCGAACGAATCGTTGGCGGAGAGACGTGACTAGATTGATTATTGTAGATTCATTTATTATGGTCGTGCCTTTTCGAGAGAGTGAATTTCGGATTACGGGCATAGTTCATCTCCTCTTGCGCCTCAAGTTTGGTAAGGACAAGAGATCAGTCGGTGACGCTAAAGATCACTCCGCGAAACTCTATTTCGAGTTGACACAGTTGGACGATCGATCGCTGCTAACTTGATGTACTATTTACGAAATTTCCGAATGGCGAGCACGTACGACAGAAAATGAGGTCGCGTGTGAAAATAACGAATGTTACAGAGTAAGGATGAATATTGCGCAGAGAAAAACCTGCTTTTTCAATAAAATGTAAAGCTAAGACACATGTCATTATAATTTAAATAGATCGAATTAAAAATAAAAATAGAATTTTTTAAAATATAAATATTTTTATAATGTTTTAAAAAACTTAAAACTAACATTTAAACTTAACATTTTTTTCAATTTTACACCGTAAAATTTAATTATATATTACACTGATAAGAGTATCTTATCTACGAAATATTCACTCATCATTTATATTTGTAGAAGTTATATAGAGCGACATTAAAAGTTCGTGTCTAGAGTTTAGTTTCTCTGTAAGAAATCGTATAGGATATTCTTGAGATAAAGTTTTCCCGGAAGCTAGCGTGCACTTAAATTCAACGAAGGGTAGATGTAGAACTTCGACTGACAAGTGGAAGAGCATCCTATCTGATCGGCTGCAACAAGTAGAAGCGGCTAACGCGTGATCAGCCGACAAGTAGTAACAGCTAAAACTACCACCCACGGGGATTTGTCCATCCGGTCAATTTATCGGCCAATTTATCAGGATCAATAAGAGATTATCAGTAACAAAGTTATCACAGCGTCATTCTCTCTTCATATCAATGCCAAATTAAATCGTAACTTTAAAAATTGTTAGAAGAATAAATTAAAACGTAACTATTTTTTTCGCCGAGTATAAAATTTGCTGTCAGTTGAGTTACCTTTAAACTGGTACGTTACTATTACGTTGGAACGTATAATATTGTGCAATATGTATCGATAAGTATATTTATTTAAGATTATTATTCCTGATTTATATATAATTTTCAAAATTTAGTTTACTCCTGCAATATAAATATATAAACCGAAAAATATTGTTGCGTTTCGTAAACAAATTATCATGCTGAAAATACACAATTTGTCATATTTATCTAACGATAATGAAACATATTATGTGCGTTACGCTCTAATACGTATTACTACAGCGTTCAATGACAACACCATCGCACCAGAAACCAGTAGAGCGAAACTAGTAAATCCAGCATGTGGGAGTAAAATACATATACAATAATACAGAACGATGGCGGTCTCCGGTTAAGCGCAGCATTAAAGTATACAGTGAGCTCAACAAGTAGCCACTGGGACAAATATCGTTTTATGGGGAGGGTGAAACTATAGGGATTGCTTTATAACCACGATCGTTATAATCCCCACAAACGAGGCCTGGATACGTGGTATTATCGATCTTTCCCATGTAACAATTTATCAAGCTGTAAGAAAGTATCATAAATGATGGACGCAAGTTGTCATTTGTTTGATTGACCCGAAATCAATGCGCCGAATAAAAGCCAGTTTTTCTTTTATTTCTTCCGCGAAAAAAGGTTCGATTGATAAACTTAGATACGAAGTCAATAATAAATTTATTATTACGACTTAATTATTCAAGCACTGACGCTTCAAAGGTTTATAAAATATATATTTATTAATTTGTAAAATTAAGGATTACATATATTGTTCTATAAAACTTTAGCATTATAAAGCTTAATTTATGACACATAAAAACCGTATCAATATTTCTATTGTTATATGTTATAAAATATTTTTAGAACAAATTTTTTTATTTTTCACGACATATTTTTTATCATTTCATTTTTCCATTAAACGACGTCATATAAGTTTCCAATTTATTGTAATTTAATGAAAAATAGTTTTCAGCTGTTTTATCGTATTTATTCAATACGCGTTTCTATAGTGAATGCGGAATGTCTGTGTATTTGTTCATACAATTGACTAGAGGTCCAATTGAACGCGGTCGTTTCTCGATTTCCTCTCGAGTTAACGTTTCCGGTTGGGCTGCTGGCTTATTCGATATTCGAAAACGTAATAGGAAAGCCAAAAGCGCAATTGGTTCATGGCAAACTGCATTGCTATTTATTATTACTATGGATAAACGTTCTTCTTGAACGAATTTTTGTCCAGCAAGTGGATCAAATCACACATGTATGTAAAAAACAAAATACAATTCTTACATCATCCTAGTACGCTAACACTGGATGGGAATATAGAGGAGTTTCATGTAACAAAGCAAGAGAGCTTTTGTCCGCAAGTGATTTAAATAAAAAAAGTAAAATATAACACGCTTTACATGACAAACATACATAAATATGCTGTGCAGTATTAAAGTAATTAATACAACTCGGTAAAAGTACTAAATTAGTAATGATTAAATTTATTACACCGTTTAATTTGAATATTTCTCATAAATCAAGGACAATTTTAAAATAAAATTCAACATCGCTTTTAGCGACGGATTTAATTAACGGCCTCGCCATACAGCTAGCGCTTATGCCAACGTGATCGCTCAAAGGGTTAAAAGCACGGCAAAATTATTGTCCGCGTTGTTACGAAAACCAGGTACGCACGTTTTCGAGCAACGATGACGATAATTCAAACGCGTATATTCCGCACTGAATTTCATGCATATAAAAGAAACATAAACTGCTAGCACGTATCCATAGGCAGACAGGGTGGTCGCATTGTGTTGATACGTCGAGTTTCACAACTTCCTTTCGATTTACCAGTTTTGATTTAACTGTAGACGATATCATTTCAACCTCGTGTATTTTAGGCGACAAAAAGTGGGTCACTCGAAAAGCACGCGTTGGATAAAATTATCGATTCAATGCATACTTGATGAACTTAATAAATATAAACAGCAAACTATAATTGACGGAATATTATATAGCAGGAAATTGTTCGAGAAAAACTGGTAAAATTATGACAAAATTTAAAAATTAAAAAAAACGCTCCTCATCTTATATTTAACGCAATTACTGTCGTATCTTTTTATTTCATTCATACAAAGATTGTATCTACATTATTTAAGATTGAATATCAGACTGTCATATTTTATATTAAATGTAGAATACATAAATATATTTGCTTCAATATTATATTACATACTTTTAAATAAGAATATTTCTTTTTTTGTCTATCTATCTAAAACTGGAAATATGCTTTGGAAGTTCCTGATAAAAGTATTATTTCATATTTTAAAAAGCCGTAGCAATAAATTAATGTTTAAGGACACAGCGATAGAAACTACGATATTGTTCGGTCACCAAGTCTGTTGTTAAATTTATTCTCTTGTAACATATCGTTCTATTGTGTTGCTGCGAAATCCGCAAGAAAATTCTGTTCATGCTTTCTCACCCTGCTAGTCTATTCTCTTGTCGCCGATATTACATGCAAACCGTGGCTCCCTGAAGTTCTATAAGCGTGCCGTTCATTGTTGCGCTTGCAAACGCGGCTGGAGTTCGTGTCCTTGTCCCAATCATGGTGAACTCGTTCCTGCGTTCCGAGCATAGACAAGTACGACCGATCTCCCCGTCAGGATAATTTTGTCTTCGCTTCGTACGTCATCAGAGACTACCTCGAAGAAACAGGTTATACGTTGCGGGGGTGGCTTGTTTGCGCTCCGTTCCGAGGCGATCATCCATCCATCGGATATTGCGTGTTACAGCTCGATGCCGTTTTTACATTTCATTTATAATATCTAGATTTTTTTTTTTAATTTCTCTCAATACTAATATACATTATTTTAATATCTGACTGTTTGTTGAAACTACATTGGAAGTATATTTATAATAAATTTTTCAATAATATAAAGTAAACCAAAAAGAGTTTAAAATGTTAATTTCAAGAGGTTGTAATGTATCATATTTTGACATTTTTAACGAAGTTTTTCCAATAGTTGCAGTAGTTAATTACGAAAATAAAGAATTTAAGATTAAAAATTATAAATTTGTATCTAATCTAAAAAAAAAAAGAAAACAAAATATTAAATAGCAAAACTATAATATACGTAGAGTCGTATAAGTATACAAGCAAAATGATATAATGGTTAATAGTGACTACAATCAAATAACAAGTCATCTTTATTTCTTGTGAACACGCAAGTTACGTCGGTCATTAACATCTTCATACGAACAAGCCGCCTACGCCATCGTTAATTAACGTAGCTCGTAGAATTTAATCACCCAACGTAATGATCTGCAAAATGGTAACGTGTTATTCGATACGATCTTACGTTCCTCTGCGTTCTCGCGGCGCCATCGGAGATTTTCAAGTAGCTCCGAACTTTGCACTTCGCTAAACCCCGTCGATCGTGTCGCCCACACGAATATTAACTTCGGCTATTAATATGAACGAATACCGTACCATTTCTTGTCCCCGGTTTCTCGTCACCCGAACGACAGAACGCCCACGTTCGAAGGATATTATCCGTGAGTCACGACGGGATCATTATAAGATAAATTAATATACGCCGGAGTATTACGCGCGCGAAGCGCTTGAAATTCCATTCCGCCCATTGTTCTAACCCATCTATTCGACAATATCTTCATTTTTCTCTCGAGTACTCTCCTTCCCATGATTATACATTCTTCTGTGTTGCTCTTGCTTCTTTGACACTTCTTCGTCTTCTCTTTTTGCTTCCGAAGATTAGTATAATTATATCGTCGCTACGTCCGATTGCGTTTTCACTCTGTCTTCAAGAGAGTTTTGTTTTTCTTGCACGAACATGAATTTTCTCTCTTCATTTTTTCTCTTTATTGTGCTGTCTCTCTCTCCCCTCCTCTCTCTCTCTCTCG
>NW_017306059.1:2933903-2939143 GCF_001594115.1 Trachymyrmex septentrionalis | reverse complement strand
ATTTTTTCTCTTTATTGTGCTGTCTCTCTCTCCCCTCCTCTCTCTCTCGAAAAAAAAATAAAAAATATTTTACTTTCTATGTACTTTTGCTGAAAATACTTCAGTTAACGACTAACGTTTTCAACAAATATTTATCATTCACTAATACTTATACATACCAAGGAAAACTATGCGACAAGTTATATTACACGAAAATCTTGACCGCATGAGAGGCCGGTAATAACAAATTTTGGCCACAATGACATTAGAACGATGGTGAAGCGGCAATGCTGCGTTAATCCTGTCGAGCAGAACGGTTAACGAAGCCATTTACATCGCAATTACTATGATTCATGTAACCATGAAACCCGGTTGCAACCGAAATTTGTCTCGTTGCGCGGCAGGTTAATTGCCTGATCCGCGGAATGCGACATGGAAGAGAGTGCGGCTTCTAAAACGCACACGGCAAGACAAGTCGACTGCTTTCCGCCATGTTAATTCAGTTCTCGTTGCGCCGGAACTGCCGTGGAACCAAAAGTTTGTCAAACGACCGCAATTGTAAGAAAAATTAATTAACGCTTGCAAAAGGCAGAATTTCCCATTTAACTAGATTTTTCGGATATAATTTTGCAATATTGGCAATTGGATATTGAAGTTTACTATCATTTAGAAAATATTTATTCGTAGTTAGTTGAATTGCTTGATTAAAAACTTTTAATTGAGGAAACTAATAATCTCAGAGTGTTTGTTGCTTAAGTAATATTATTGTAACTTTCATAAATTAATGATATATAAGAGAAAAATTTCTTTTCTTTGGCAAAAATGTTTTCATTTAAATTTGTTATTTTAATATTGTTAACTATCTATAATAATCGTTTAAGATAATAATTATCTACAGAGAAAAATACAAGAAGCGGATCAATTATAAATATCTCATTATCGTTTTTTTTTTCTGAGTTCCTGTGTTTTTAATTTAATAAAGCTTTTTAACACATTTAGACTTTAATTTATCTTCTTCTTTTTAGATAATACATCTTTCTTTTCTTTAAATATTCATCATAAAAAAGCGTGTATGTGAGTATGTGTGACGTGTGTGTGTGTGTGTGTGTGTGTGTGTGTGTGTGTGTATAGGAATGTCTAAAATATAATAAACTCGCTAAGCTCAAATAACTGTGCAGATCAATCATATATCCCTATGGGAACCTCGTTATTATAAAAAAAATATAGGCTACCATCACCTGAAAGCCATATAAAATAACGTATGCACATGCATACGTATAATTTGTACAAATTCATTATTAATTTAGATGCAACATCGTTACGGAGTTTGAATTCGTAATTACAGTGCCATCGCGGTCAACTATGCTTGTGGGAATCAAGAGCCTCTAGTTGCTGCGTGGATGATTTCCTTGATTGAAATTACAGCTAATGAGGACAAGTGCATATTGCAGCGCGTCGGTACGTTGATTAAGTTCAACAAACTTAGTCTTCTCCCGCGATCTTTAGTGAGAAATTATACTTTTAATAACTCAAAGTCATAATTTCAAACACGTTATTCTCGTAATTAGATTTTATTTTTCTCTGCCATAAATTGCAGTTGCAATTTATCTAATGAAAATGTCCGATTAAATTTTCTTCAGATTTTTCAACTATATAGATACGAATAAGTGTTCATGCTTAACTGTCGCCGCATAAAATTAATGTAAATACTAGCTTTTGTCTTAAAAATATGGATTGCAATTTACATGTTTTATTCATGCAAATAATTATTAATTTTGAAAATTGATATTTTCGAGTTTGCTTTTGGAATTCTGGTTTCAACATGCATGTGACAATATGCGTATTTGATTTAATCAAATTTGAAATTTGAAGTAAATATTTAAGATTAATAAAGTATATCAACAAAAATTTTATACTGTTTATTGTTATTGAAAAAATTAGAAATATATTTATTTAAAAAAAAACTTTCTGAAAAAAAACTTTATATTTTTATCGTACATCGCTGCAGGAAGGGATATTACGACTATCATGAATGGGAAACGGGAATGAACGACTCATAAAAAATTTACAAATAATGTTTATAAATAAGACGTAAAATGTCACGATACTTATGAAATGTCTTTATAAATTTTTATTAGGGAATACGAACGATAAATATATATAGGATAGAATTGAGTATTATGAATACTTTAAGAAAATATTTTAATATTTCTTGCATACTAAAGATTAAAAATCTTGTTCTTATCATTTGATAGGTTTGTTAGTGTTTTATTTTAATATATATATATATAAAATATTGTATGTGGTGTATTTGATTATTTCATTGCAAATGTTGAAAAAATGAAGAGTGCTTCTATTATCCATTCAGAGATCATATTAACTCCTAGGTAAGATAATATGGGCATCTCTATTAATACATACAACGTGAGCATAATAATGGGTAATATGAACTAAACAAAAAATACAAAAGTTAAGGACTTGTATTTTGTTTTGCTTCATGTTTTAATTATCCTTCTATACTAATATATCATCGTATATTACCACATAAACTGAGTCTTTTACAGTTATCATTTTACGTAGGTTGTAATGATTGTGCTACTTATTCTATTGACAAACCAATTCAACTCACAATAATTTTATTAATATATTAATTATAAGAAATAGAAATCACAATACAATACTAATGTAATTAAAAAGGCATATATAACAGAGTTGCATATAAATTACCCTCAAATTAGCCTCAAATTACTCTTCGTTCTATTTTTTCTGATTTCTGCAGAGTAAATTCTCACGTGGCGTGAATTTACCTTAATAAGGTTGACATTATTAAAACAAAGTTATTAAAAATTATAATTACATTATCGCTATTTCAAGCAAATAACGTAATTTTATTAAACGTCGGGAAAAGTAGGATGATGCTTAGAAACTATATTATTAATATAACAATTTTCAGATACCTAAAATATCGATTTTTCGTTAGGAAAGTAAGATTAATCATTTCACAACGTGTACGCGCTCGCTCTCAGAAACTGACTTCTCGTGTGCGACGAAACAAAGCCAGATATTAATTTACGCGCGCAAATATTTGTTTGCGTCTAAACTTTCTAACGAGGTTACGTTCAACCAAATATTCCTCTCAAAGCAGCTAGCCTGCGAGAGGACTGTTTACGAACTACAAAGTGGTATATGACGCGGGAACTTTGAAAATCTCAATACTGCTTGTAAAGCAGAAATCCATTTACTCTGCGCTTGAAATGAATCAGAAATATTTTCATGCGCATGATAAGAGTGCTTGAATAATTCAGACCAAAAGTGGATCAAATCATTTATCAAATTCATTTGAAGCATAAAGTCATAAGTCGTATGAATGAACGTTATAAATGATGGGCTCACTTTTGTAAACCCTTCCATTGCATATAATTAACTCTTACTAGTACACTAGTAGTTAACGTTTATATACAATTTTTTTAGATACACAGTCTTAGAAATATTTTCTAAGAATGTTAAAATATATGTAAGAGAATTACTTAATAATTTTTATTAAAGTGATGAAAACTAATAAAGATTAATAATGAAAATTAACTCGACACGAATTGACACAAATGACTTATCGTTAATATAGTAAAGAACCAAAAAAGTCACCGTGTATATTAAGTACATCAATATTTCGTTTTCAGAATCGCGTGACATCGGAGCCACTCATGTCACTCTGAAGACGAGTAATGACGGGCACAGGAGATGCTTTCGCGACAGAAGAACGAGCCGCATGGCTCCATATTACGCCAATTAAGATTCCGCAGTTCTAAAGAGATCACAAAACTGTGGTGAAGTCAGCGATCGCGTAGCAGACACGGACCTTTATGCCGGTACTCAGCATTAGGAAGTGACAAGAGGTGCAACTGGGATTTAGGAATCCTCCGTTTCCTCCATTGAGATTAGGCGGGATCGGAACATAGTCGTCAGGATGTTGCGCAACAACGTAATGTCCTTTATGAAGAAGGTAAGCACTTCGTTCCATGTACGCGAAGTTTTGAAATTGTAGGCTATTTGTTATAAATTTAAAACAATACTGAATTATTGGGCAATATAAGGTTATTTAAATAAAATTATTTATTACGCTTATTCCAACAACTTATCGTTGTTTCTACTTTCTAAAATCTTTGGAGTGAAATTTAATTCTAAAGAATGAAATCTCATTCCTAAAAATTGACTATTCAGCCTCTCTTTTTCAACACTGGCGGAGTTGTCATTCTTCGTCACTCTTTAGAATTAGATTTCACTCCAAAGATTTTAGAGAGTAGGTAAATACAATTTTAATAATCGAAAGTGATGAGAACTGAGTTTTTAACATGATATATACATAACATATACCTATATAATATTAAAAATAATGCTGCCCATGATGCTATCAAATTTGCAACGAAACTGAAACTACAAAACATTACTTGTCATAGATTGGATCATATAGAATAGTTTCATTCAATATACACTGATTTCGTTCGTATCTCGGAACGCAAACGAAATCACATTTATTTTCGAACGAGTATTTTTAGACGTAATGAAATGTAAAACCATGCAGATACGAATTATACTCTAAAATGTCCATAATTACATCATGGGAGCCGAGCCGCGGAAGCTGCTCAGCGATCCGCTGTATATGAATCGAATCGAGATAGAAAACCCTAGTAATCGATAGATCGTGCCCGGGATACGCATTCAGTTATTTAACGATCGGTTTTATCCTCATGGATACTTCGGGAACATCGAATATTCAATAGATGGCATCGATCCCTTCGAAATACGGAGCATTTGGAATGGACAATTCCAATACCATCAGATCTGACCTGCGCCTAAGACCCAGGATCGTGTGCGATTAGGTACACAGGTACAGCAGGATCAAGCTTGAGATCATTGTCAACGCAGAGCTTTTATTCATGCAAATCGGTCGTTATCTCACGAAAGTCACTTTAGAATTGTAAATTTTCCTTTAACACGATATTTCCATTCTCTTTATCAATGGAAACTGTTCATTTAGCATTAATTGTGCTATGTAATTTAAGCACTCGATAACTAAATACCACAAGCTCGCATTTTAACGTCATAATGTTATAATATACGTCGTCGCAACGATACATATGATTAAAATTGAATATTAAAATCTGCCAATATTGGAAATTAATATTGTTACACTGTCATAATCGCAAATGTCACAATATCTAACGTGACATTAAAATGATATGAAATACTCCTATATTTATTCC
>NW_017306059.1:2932769-2933803 GCF_001594115.1 Trachymyrmex septentrionalis | reverse complement strand
ATTAATATTGTTACACTGTCATAATCGCAAATGTCACAATATCTAACGCGTGACATTAAAATGATATGAAATACTCCTATATTTATTCCGATTATGTGTGTGTGTGTGTGTGTGTGTGTGTGTGCGCGCGCGCGCGCGCGCGCGCGTGTGTGCGTGTGCGTGCGTGTGCGTGCGAGTGTTACTGTCTGTATTTTTTATTAATAATTACAAGATTAAAAAATAGAGAGAAAAATACAGAAAAGAAAAACATTTTTTTTCTTATTTCCATCGTTCGGATAAATCGTTGCAATTAATTTAATTTATTTTTGTATTCTGGATATATTTGTTACAAAAAACGAGCTGATTCATGTTGGAAATTGAAAGCTAGAAATTCAGTATATACTAGTTAGAATAATAACATCATGACGTACTCGCTATTAAAAAACAAGCAGTTCGCACTCACGGCACATGTACTCATGACACAAGGATTACATCCTTGATCTTCTCGTGTATAAACTTAATCGTGCATAGTCAGCGTTTCTTTACGTGTACATTCCGCTTTTCTCTGTGGAAAATCTCTTTGCGCCACGTCCGCGCTTTTCCAAAGGCGGCTCGGTATGGCCCAGCCGAGAGGAAAGCTTTTGCATGTGGCGTTCCTTCCAACCGGTGAAAATGTTTGTACCGTCGGTCCTTTCTTTGGCATCTGTGTTCTCAGCTTCACAGTAGCTATGGAATTTTTATGTATTATCTCCGGTGTTTCTTCTCACTTTTACATTTCTATTTACATTAATAAGAATACTTAGAAAATACTTAGAAAATAATCTGATTCTTATAATTCTTCAATTTTAGTTAATACTGACTTAAATAATATTAAAAAGAATGTTAAAAAGAATTACGTTACATTTTAGTTTCTTCTTTTATTTAAACATTTAATACACATTTGATAACAAAGTTGTTTTTCTCACTTGTTTCGTTTTTATGTTTCTTCTACCTGTCTGTTTTGATCTCTCCCCCTCCCCGTCACTCTCTCTCTCTCTCTCTCTCTCTCTCTCTCT
>NW_017306059.1:2917053-2932711 GCF_001594115.1 Trachymyrmex septentrionalis | reverse complement strand
CGAAATTCTGCCGTAGAGACACTTTGCTACTGTTATTACATTTATTCTAATACTTTTTTTTTAAACTACACCGACCTGTAATATTGTAGAGTTGTCCTATGCTTTATGAAAAATTCTCAAAGAAATTTTTACAATTATAGTAGTATACATATAATGTTCAACAAATGTAATTGTTTTTGTACACTAACCATAAAAGGCAGCATTTCACTTGATGTAATTCAATGTTCCTTAAAACGCTATTTCTTTTATAATTTAAGAAATTTTATTTTTATAAAGTATATACTTCTGAAAGAATATAAGTATATAGTATAAGAATACAGTAAAATATATTTTATCTTTATATATGAATTCTTATTCTAATATCTGTCTAGCTGGCCCTCCCACTTAACCAAATTTTAATGAATAAATTATATAATAATGCGCTATTTATGCGTTTCCGCAAGAAAACATTTTTGCGCTCATTTCGCTTAGCTAAAAAAAAATTTTTTTGTAAAGGGACTGAATAGGTTGTCAATCAGCATCCTCCCAAGAGATGAATATGACTGTTTGCTCCAAGAGGAAAGTGCTTTAAGAGATGCAGCGCAAAAATTGAAACTGTGTGAATATGAAAGCGCATAAATAGTGCATAAATCATATATATTTAATTTTCCAAATCGGTTGTTATTAATACATGAAGGGGCTGATAGTTTTCTCAAACCTTTTCACCAAAAAAATTTCTTTTTGCCTAAACGAAATGTACAAAATTTTTTTTATGGATTTTGAGAGCGCATAAACAGCGCATTATTATGTAATTTATTCATTAAGATTCGATTAAGTGAAGGGAGGGAGGGGAAGCAGCTAGGCAGACGTCTTATTCTATATAAGTTTGTTAAGATGTTTCTTTTCATAATTTATTTTCCAATGTTTTCAATAAAATTTGGATTTATTCGCGTATTCTATTTAGATATTGAAAAGCATTGCTTTTAAGCTACCCTACTTTACGATCACGATGTTTCTTTTTCATACACGTAACTTTTTATGAGATATTTACTGATCATTGAGATGATATCGATTATATCTATCGAGCAGTCGTTCCAAATTTATCGAATCCATGGTGTAAGTTTTTATTTATTTTTTCCAAATATGACATCAATATTTGGAAGACCTTACGAGAAACCTTAAAGATTGATCGTGATATAGCGGCAAGATTCGCTTTTATAGCCACGATGCCAATGAGACTCTTGGCAATTCTTCTTTAATGCCACCGTTATTTTCATCGTTAACGCGGGAACTGAATACCACTAAGATTATATCGAAGATCAGACAGGTTTCATACATATTTCGTTACGTGTTAATATTCATAACGTAAGTAGAGATGCTAACCATGTATACATAAGTTGGCCTCGCAGAGAGATCAATTACTAATGCACGAGTGAAAGTAGATATATGCATGATACAGTATTCCTTTCATAACATATAAATCAGGGATTTTCGATAATGAAAATGTTACGAAAATATTAATCTGTGTTTTGACATTTTTCGTGCAATATACATTATGAAACGGGTGTTTTCTATTTAATGATACAAGTCGACATAAATGTCATTCTATCTTATAATAACAAAGATAAAACGATATATTTATGCTGACTTGTATCACTAAATGGAAGGCACCCAACATAATCATTGCGATCAAAATATTAAGCTTTATATATTATTGAGAATATGCCTTTTATTTATAAGCTTGTACTGGTTGGCTGTTATGAGAATAAAAAGAATCGCAATTAAAAATAAAAAATATTAATATGGGACTTTCGTTTTAAAATAAAATGTCCGGTAATTTTATCCCCTCGTATACAATTTCATCATATCGTCTCTTTTTCAAGTGCTCGCAATTTTACGACTTGATTTAAAATTTCTTTAAAGTGCGCCAAGACATATCACAACGCGGCAAAATGACGCGTAATCTCGTTAAAGGTGTGCTTCGCTAGTCATCTTCATTCTCGATGGGATCAGAATTTTCCCTCTTATGGGACCAGAATTTTCAACTTTTCCTGCATCTCGTATCTCCATAGCAAAAATCCGTGTCATCCCACTAAATCATCGTACCTTTTCCGACTTGCCGTATCTCTTCGCCCTCATGCGATATCGTAAGCAAACTTTTATTAACAAACTTTTGTCATAAAGTTGTATCAGTGCTAACGACTGGAATCCGCAAGCTTGTCATTCCCAGTATCATGAAAAGAAGAAAGGGTCTTCTCGAGAAAAATCATAAACGCCACGAGAGAAGCGCGAACCGATCTCCATGACGCAAGCAGCCCCGACAAAATTTTCCGCTGACGCGCATTTTCTTCGTCGTGGGCTGATCATAAGGCCGGCAAAAGCGAGAAACTCTAGAAACTTGAGAACGAGGACGAAAGGTCGGATCTTTTGCACCAACGTGGAAATTGTATGGAAAATGCGGCGCACGCTGCACCCACGCGCCAGACGGTTTCACGCCTTAATACAACGTGCTGCATTGTAGATAGAAATGTATTGCTACATATTATTGTAAGTGCTGCAGTAAATGCTGCAGTACCTAATACAATTGTCGCTAGTACAACGCTTTCTTATTCCATTTTTTTATTTTCCTGCGGCGGATTATTATTTCCGAGTATTTCATCAGTTTTCTATCGACAAACTATTTTTGTGGTCTGTAAGTGCATTACATTATTTACACACACATGCAATGAGTTTTGTAATAAATAATTCCCAGTAAAATTAGATGTATGTTTAGAGAACATTTTTGTTTAATATTATATCAAGGAGTCATTGCTATTTTAGATACATAATTTTTTACTGAATATTCAATAATTCGCTAATTTTTATTTTATGCAATTAACTTTGCATGTAATAGAAAAGTGATAGTCCGCAGTAAATATTTTCAGATAACTTGAGGATGATATTTACGTTTAAACTACTTCGAAATTAATCAAAGCAATTAATACTTAATCTTTAATGCTGTGTTTTTGATTTAAAAAGATTGTTTTATCCAGTTGTTTTCAGGATAATACTCTTTCGTTGAAGTACGAAAGTGCATTTTTCTGAATATATATTCATAAATCGGGAAAAAATTTTTTACAAACCATTTATTGTTATTTACAAACCACGTTGTATATAGTGGCTATTGCTTGACTACATCCGATATTGTTATCGGATTTGATAACGTATTCGGAATCGTTTTTTTTTCTACGACATCCCTTCGACGAACAATTTCATTAACGCACTGGAAAAAAAATCTAACTGCATTAATTGGGATTCTCGTTGAAAATAGATAAATCAGAATTTGAATCTAGCTGAATCTATATTGCAATTCTAGTAGAGATAAATCTAACTAATATGATCAATCTTCTGGTTCATTCATTTTCAACCAGAAATTTTTCTCAGTGCAGTCACTGTTTTTTACGTCAAGCAGAGAATAGGAAGAAAAAGCTGACTTTTTCCCTAATTTACTAAAGATTCAATAATCCATAATTACATATTTTTTTATAAATGTAAACAGAAATATACTTTTAGATCATCGCGTGAAAGGTGAAATGTCATGTCGCGTTTTAGCACGCAATTCAACATTGTGACAATTGAGAACGCAAAATTTTATCAAATTTTATCATTATCAGTCTATCGCTTTTCAATGAATAAATTATCAGGCCGCGAGAGCAATAAAGTGCAGGAAAAATGCTCAGATGGAATTAATTCGCGCCACGTGCAACAAGAACAATCCAATAAAAGTGAAAAATCCGCCATTTGCATTTTTCCGACCCTTTTACCCCGTATTTCAATTCAATCAAACACGCGACTCGTGATATTAACGGTTCCTCATCGAAGTAGGTCGTCGCGGACTAACTTCTTTAAAAAAAAATGACTCAAATGAGTACTTTATATCCCCATAAAAAAATTCGAGCTATCACGATCCGTACATGTTCTTTACTCCTACATATTTTTTTTTACAAAGTACATAAAAATCGGTCTATTTTGCTTTGATGCGTCACACGGACGTAAGTTCGTCAACTCGATATTCAGAGGTAAATATATTTTGACATTTAAAGACTCAAATTATTCTAACTAAATCAAAAGATCTCGAGAACATTTCACTATTGAAAAGAGCAACTCGGCAACGATTACGTCGTAGCTTTACGAGGTACCCAACGCTATAAAGTCGACAGGTGTCAAAGGTAGTTTAAAAGCCCGACGGTGACGTGCAATTGCTCGCGTCATTAACACGTTTACACGTGCTACGTTTGTTCTTGTGACTCATTCAGCTGTTAATTAATTTGTCGTTTGATCGTTAGGATCGTTATCGATGAAATTAGTCCTCTGTATGAATAGAAAATTATCGGCTTGTGTTAATACAGTTCAGCATTCTAGTATAAACTGTCACGCGCGTATATTTTCTAGCGATACAATCCTTGAATTATTTTAACAATGTCTGCCCACATTCATTATTCTTTTTTCACAGTTATTATTTTTAGTATCAATAAATTAAATTGTCTTCTTTCTACGCAAATTAAATTTGTACAATATTCATTTTATGTAATTTGTGTTATCCAGTACACGGTATAAGTATGAGTGTAAATATACAGGCTTTCTGTGCGGTGAGAAGAGATCGTGGACGATTTAAAATATTTATTCGCTGTAAATAATTCATCGAGTTAATGTCTTGCAAAATACATTTAACTGCAGTCTTAAGTTTTCCCTCTTAAGTTTTTCTTGCGTTCTCCAGAAACATTATTAGCAGTGCAAACGAAAAACACAAAAAGAATAAATTTTTTTATTAATCTGTTTTAGTATTAGTAATTCAAAAATTCTAAAATTAATAATAATTATTACTTTATTTAATAAAAAATTAATACTATATGGGCCTATATTATTTATTATATTATAATTTCCATTTTAAATCAACATTTTTGCTTACAGTATGATTAGTTACTCAGTACGCCTGTAAAAGAGTACTTCCAAGAAAGATTCGCGTTCGAGAAACTTCAAGTTAGAAAACATTGCACTATTATACTGAGGAAACATTTAATAGCCTTCGCGTAAAAATAGCGATAAAAGCGTAGTGCCAATGAAAGAACGCTGACTTTTGCCAGTATGATCCTAAAAACTTCGCCCGTTAATGCCAAACCCTTGATATAATTAAAGTATGTAATATCACTCTGCTAAACTTATAACTGCTAATTTTAAAAAGTTTTATAAAAGCTCCATTTTGGTTTCTGAAAAAATATGTCGCGAGGGATTATTGCAGATAAACGTCACTGCTATTTGGTGGTTCGCAATTAAAGACCTTCTTTTTTATGATATATTCGTAATAAGAATGGCATTCATCCGGCAAGCCGAACTTTCTTCCTATTTTATTGGAACAGAGAAAGCAATTTTATAGAGCCATGCTCTTTACGTAGGAAAGATTTCCGATAAATAAGAGAAACGCATCAGCTGCTCAATATTACGCGTAATTCATACGAGAGATCCCATTTTTCAATGGACCACAATCATTCGTCATTCGATAGATCGTGTTGCTCTAGCATGAAAAATATAAATTTGGGGCATGTTTATATCCCTTTTCTTTATTTATTTTTTATCTTTATTCTAATCTTTATTCTAGCTTGCTATAATCAATATTATCAATACAAATGTAAAAAGTTTCTTTCATATGTCACGTTTTACTGACAAACTTTTATTTAGTATAACACAGCGTAGTATAATTATAATATATATATTATCTTTAAAACTTCCACCAAATAAGTTGTCACCTAATAAAAATATTTTTTTTTTTTCACTAAATATTGCTAATAATAAGCCTAAATCAACAAAAAGTGTAATAAAGACATTTATAATCATGTTTATTATTAGATACATCATGAATATGTAAACTCTGATATATTGAAAATAATTAATATTGCGATATGATAATTTGGAATTATATTGAGATTTGCTAATTAATATACAATTTATTAATTCACAGCAAAACTAAAGATACTTTCAATAAAACGTTCGCTTTTATTTCTAATAAATAGGCGTTAGTGCAATTTCTACGTGTGAATACATGTTTAATTAACTCCAATTTGTGCTAGCTGGCTACGACAAAATTTAATTCTCTGTACTGGGTGCAATACTTCTTTTTTTTATTCGCTCTTTCATTGCGGATTTTCCTTTCGCACGAGCTCTCAACTTAATACGGTTATTTATCATGGTTGTAGTGACCAATAAGTCAGGACACGCGAATGCGATAGTTTCCACGAGTGTCTACGCAAACAAGGGCACATCGCCATTTTCATCTATCATAAGATTATACTTCTTCTGAAGTCATAAATTACACGCTATATGCGTAGATATGAATCGTGACTGTCCATTAGACTTCGAATGTCGACTGTTGCATCTGCACGTTAGATGCTTACAAATCATGTGAAATAATATTAAATAAAAAAATATATTTATATTATATTTAGCAATATTTTCAAAATGATTATTATTAATCTACCTGTTATTATATGAACATAACGTCATTGGAAATATATTTGCAGAAAATACACCATAAACAATAAACGATACAACAAAATTTTTTTATCGTAAAAAATAAAAAATATAGCAAGATAAAAAGAAATATCTCTTAGAATATGAATAAAAAAAAAATTATCTTGGCAGTAAAAAATGTTTCATGCCTACAGAAGTATTAAGCAAAATGGCACAGTTATATGCGATTATTTATCACAGGAATGATAATACTCAGAAGGACGACTGTTGCAATTTATGAGAGTCCACGCGTTTCTCACGCGAGTTTTTTTAGCTTTCTGTACTGTTCTTTTCCAACGCCACATTATCGTAGCAAGATAAGGCATGTTGCCGATTAAATCCAGCTGGTAGACAATTTGCACAGAACTGCATGTGAAACGACGCTCGAACTCAAAACTTCAGTTACGCGCGTCATAACGTTTGCAAATGCGAACATCGTGTTATCGGGAACGCAGTCGACAACTCCCATCGCGACAAATGTAAATGTTGAGAAATTCTGATATACAATTTTGGAACGTGAAGATATATCGATTCTTATACGTGTACTTATAAATTAGGCAATTAATAATGGTGTTTAAAAGATACATTGATACGTCTCTTCGCAATTTACTGTAATTTACTGTATAATTCGCAATAATCGTGATAATAATACAAAATGTAAGTTAAACATTCTGATAGAATTGTGTTTCTAATATTGATAGAGTCAGAATAGTTGCAGCGCGCATTGTTTGCAAGGTTGGGAAGTAACACCGCGCATTATTTGTAACGCCGCTGTTATCATTATCGTTACATTTTTTCAATAACGACCGATACTTCTTTCTGCTTGTAACGGCGGTATGTCATTACATTTTTGCAGTAACTGGAACGAATTTATCCGTTTTATCGTTACTTTAATCCCTATTATTTTCAATAGATTACATTATTTTTTTAATTAAATAAAAATATTCTGTTTAAATACAAATATAAATGTTGAAAATATGAATATTTTATGCTCAAGAATACTTTATATTTCAAGTGGCATTCCGAATACTGTAAACTTGTAGTACCTATAGGTACATATATGTAATGTGAGCTATAAAAGAGAATGTTAAAAAAAGACTGATTTCTGCTCAAAAAAATGTAAGTGAAAGGAATGGTGTTTTTTAGTGTTATAGATTTTAATCTCCTGGATACAATAAAATTATTAAGAAATAAACTTCGCAGCGTTCGAAAAACACTTTGAAAATTAAGCATGAACGTAATGTATTTATTCAATTTTTAATATTCTTATTTCATTTTCGAACCTTTTTAACAGCCTCCTTTCAGTAAAAATTAGAATGCACTTTTAATAACAATATTAATGTTTAAAAATAATGTTTCATAAAAATTTTTGATAAAATTTATATTTATGAATTACAATCAAAATTTTTAAAGATAAATATTATTAAAAAATAAAAATATTAATATAAAAAATTATACACAATTTATTATATTAAGTTAATATATAAGGAAAAGCTTGCTATAGAAAGATTAGCTTAAAATTTTAATTATAATATTGATTGTTACGATCAATTATTAAAACAAAAAACGAAAAAAAGTAATGAACTATTATTTTCTAAGTAAAGGTAACAAATTACTTTTTGTACCAAAAGTAACAACAACGCGTTATTTTTGTAAAGCAACGTTCCCAAGACACACGATACAAAACCTGAAGTTCGAGTCACGTGCAAATGAATCCAATATTTTAAGAATGGATTTATTCAATATCGCAGTCATGATTAATTAAAATATTCGGAATGTCGTAAACATCGGTATTACATGTCTATGCTCAGAATTCCTCTCTATTTCGAGAGAAAAATATTTTGATCTATAGTGTAAACAAAAAATATATTTGTAACAGTGCGCTCAGTTATTTTGCTGTTATCGACGGTAGTCATTTCAAATTATACGCGTTGCAATCAAACGCACGTCGAACTTAATAACGACATAAAGGCCCCGTGTGCGAGAGCTACGCTGATCGGTAAAATGACATGCGCAGGCAGGAATGAGGATGGAGCGACCCATGGTCTGCTATACATTTAATATTCTCGATGTGTATGTATATTCGCGTTGCCGCATTTCATCAGGCAATCTAGATCAAATCACGGCGGTGTCCCACCTGTTTCCGACCGCTGGAATCGTTCCAGCAATAGAGCTCACATTATGCCACGTTCAACATGCCGAATAATGTAGCTAGGGTATCTATAAGGGAAGTGTGTTTGCACGTGCAGGGACGAACAAGAGACCGGTTAGTATCTTGGACAAGAAGAGCAATAGCATAGCACAAGCAGAAGGCGAAGTTCAATGGATAGAGGGAGAGAGAGAGAGAGAGAGAGAGAGAGAGAGAGAGAGAGAGAGAGAGAGAAGAAAAGAGAGTACTGACAATCGACCAGATGTGGTGCAATTTACATCTTGATTATGAATTTGACTTTCACATGGATTCACTAGTATCTGTAAAGATATATGTATTTACTATCGTCCTACTTCGAAGGTCATCACAGTATGGTCGAAACTTGGGAAGAATGCATTTGCGAGAAACAGAAATCCTTTGGAAGAAACAACCGTTTTTCTCATTTTCTGAAGAAAAGAAAATTGAATTTTGTCGTTTCATCCAGTCTTTGTATTTATTTTAGTAGAACAACAAAAGTTATTTTTCTCAATGCTTTCTAAAAAAAAACGAAATGTAGTTGATTATATACTAAAATTATATTAGTTTATTGTATTTTATGTTACATAATTTATTATGTTTTATTATATTTATTCTAATAATATAATATACAATACAAAGAAAATTATTAAATGACTGTTGAAGTTTTTGTGAATATAATGTGACACTCTTTATTAAAGATAATTCAGAATGTAAATTGGATATATATAAATATGATATCCTATTAATAATAAAATATTATCTTTTCTATTACAGTATTATCTTTTTATGAATATTTAAAACGTATTAAAATTTAATAATTCGATAATTGTAATATCGATAATTAATTTAATCGTCGCAAAATTAATGCATTCACACGCTTATTGAGCAACTTTAATTTTTATTTGATTTTAAATTGCAAAGATTTCAATTTACTTATAAATTATAGAAAAAAGATATGTTCTCTCAATGTGTCAATAAAATGTTAAAATTTCTAGAATATAAATTGAGATGATAAAATAAATAAAGTTTTAGCCTGCCACTAACTTCTCCAAGCGTTTTGCATAAAATAACGCACATGTTCTGAAAGTTTTTATCATTTTATCGAGAGATTTGAAGGGATCAATAATCATATTTGATTATATTCTCCGAAATTTGTAAGTTGTTCAAATCCACAATGATAATTTTTGCGAAATATTACTTATAATACAAGTACTTGTAGTACTTTAATAAAATGCAGTGCACGTAAACTAAATATTAGGTGACATAGGTACATATATTTAGTCTTAGTTTGAATACTTGAGAGAGAGAGAGAGAGAGAGAGAGAGAGAGAGAGAGAGAGAGAGATAAGTTTTCGTTTATAACGAAAGTCCTTCCTTCTTCATGATCATCTTTCGAGTGTTTCTTAACATTTCTCCTTGTGTAATCACGTTAATAAAGTTGAAGGAAACCACAGTGAGACACAATCTACGAGAGCTCTATGAATTAGATGTTAATTAATATTACCGTTCGCGCCAGGTCAAGGATATCCAAGTAAACGAGAATCGAGTTACGAATTAGGTCGTTCATGCTTAAATATCATCTCTTATTATTAGCGTGCTATCAAGTAGCATTGAAGGGTATATTTGATCAGTTTAATTCAGATCTGTTAATTTCTCGTAAAATTTAAATAATTTTACGAGAAAAACCTATTTAATTCTTCGCGAATTAAAAAACAATGCATTTTAAAAGATATCGTTATAATAAGATTTTACACAAATTTTAAACACGAATCTTTAAATCTTACGTTACTTAAATGTTATATTTAAATGATGCTGAATAGATATAGTTAATATATTTGTAATTGAGATAATTTATAATCAGTAAAAGTAAGTAATTAACAATTCATACTAAAATCACAACGGAAGCATAATTTATATTTTAATTTAAGATATATTTATATTTTATTTGTATAAGGGTTGCCGCACACAAAATTCCGCAACAGTGACCATAAGACGTGAACTTAAGCCGATGAGCCAATCAAGATATTGCTTTAGATCTACATAATCTAACGGAAATGGAAATAACAGTAAACTTATCCATAACCTTACAATTAGATGAATTTCAATCGGTTGAAATTCGCTTTATGGATAAGTTTACTGCTATTTCCGTTAAAATACGTAGATCTAAAGCAATATCCTGATTGGCTCATCAACTTAAGTTCACGTCTTAATGTTACTATTACAGAAATTTTGTGTGCGGCAACCCTAAGCAATTTTGCTTCAAGCAAGAGCATTGAGCATTAAAATATTGTTTACGTTACAGATGGGAATGACGCAACAAGAAGCTGGTGCATCAGTTACACCTGAGGAAAGTGGAAAAACCTTAAGCAAGATATTGCAGCTGGGAAACATCATAACAGCAGGAAACGGTAAGTTTCTTTGTTTATTTTAGCTTTTAATGTGCATTAAATCACATATGATTATTTTAACAGCTCAATTTAATTTTTATTCATTTAATGTTAACTCTCTTCACATTAATAACAAAATTATACACTAGAGAAAATTTCGTATTGAAACATTACTATGAAATGCTTTTAAAAGATCGATTCCGCTTCCATATCTCATTCTGTATTTTCCAGAAGTGCATTTCAAAGAAATGCTTTAGCTTACTTTACATACTTTCTATGTACTTTCCAATTAACATCAACAAGTCACTGTTAACACAAACGCATTTGAATATCAATTGTACAATCTCTTTCCATCTTATATTCTCTCTCCGTAATTTCTTATTACTTCAAATTTATTCGTGACATTTTCCTCATGTACGTACCTCAGGTACCTGACCTGACTGTAAAAGCATCTGGCTCGAGGATGATTTCGTTTCCACGAGCATTTTTATTTCATGATACTCTCTCTCTCTCTCTCTCTCTCTCTCTCTCTCTCTCTCTCTCTCACTCTCTCTCTCACGGCACTCGAATCCACAGAATTTATATTTGTACGTAACTGTGCGTAAAGTGCGAACAACGAACATAACACTTTCATAAATATCAGCCAATGTTTGTCCAATTATACGGTGGAGCGCCGCGTTGGTGGATGAAAGCACGCGAGAAAGGCCAATAAGGGTCGAGGACAATCGGGCAAGGGCGTTTCCCCACTTTTCATCGACAGCGTGCATTTTCCTTTTTCCTTCATTTTCCACGATGCATCGTACACCATCTACTCTGCGGGTAGAAATATTAAAGGCGAATGCTGCATCAGACGCAGAGGTGCAGCAATGGCGTACTTGCGCGGCCTTACGCAGCCGCCGCGTCGATTGTCTCGATACAATACTGTCTGTTTTGATTTATGCGCCGCGTCGTCGAGTTGAAGAAACGTCATGCCGCAATTTATCAGCGTAGGGCATTGTTAAGCGCGTTGAATTTATCGAAAGCTTTTGTAGATCGTATATTTGTGAATAAGCTTCCCCCACGGTTCTCTGACAATGATTAAAATTACTCCGCTTTACTTCGTTATGTGTTTCGTGTTTCGTTGATAGCATTTTAATAGAGATGTAATAATATCGTAGAGAGCGACGTTCCTCTTTACTTTGTATTTACCGCTATCGGTAAACATAATTAATAGTCCTACGCTTACGTAAGACTTTAATGCTTTTACTTCACTAAGAGGGAAGGTACGAATCCAATTTACATTTTCTACATTACTCGACGTAGGATATTGGTATAATCATGCGCACATGTACACGCCCAGAAAATCCCAACTTACATACTATCTTTCCACAAATGCCAAAAGTTTAAAGATTACTGTGAGTTCAGAAAAATGTGACAAAATACACAGTGATGTATTCATAGTCGATATAGTAAGAGAAATTGGAATATATTCGCAAGTTTAATTATTAAACGATTCTATCGTCGATTGATGATGAGAATTAATTTGAAATTGATTCACGTATAATTGCTACGAAAAAGTTTTATAAAATTATCCTTTCCAGCAAATTACGACGTCTTTAAAATAAAGTAGGCGGACAGTAATCTATGGAAACACGACGTACACAATTTATTTTCACTATTGCCGTGCAAAATAAAGAAGCAATATTTGAAAGAAAATAATCTAATCACTAATCGAAAGAGAAAATCGCGAAAAAATTTCGTCCATCTTACTTTATTTTAATCCCAGAAAAAGCACTAACGAAGACAAGTGGAGAGTATTGCAGAAGTACTCTGTAAGCGAACTAAACCCGACTGTGCGCAGCAGGATTTAAATGACAGAGATTTGATGGGGAGCAAAGGAACTTTTTCCCTCCAGTGGAACTTACATTTTCCTCGTTCCGTAACGTGACTCATGCTGTAAATTTTTTCCTTTTCGTTTGTATTTCGCATTACGTTAAACTTCATTTAACGATGCCGCATAACAGTATATCGTCTTTATCTACTGCTTTACAAGAACACTTATAAAAGAAGATGTTTAATTTTAAGATATTAAAATGTTTTATTTCTCCATTTTTTTAAATAAGTACTTAAAGATGTTTTGGCTTTAAACGAGCATGTAAAACGCTAAAAAGTGTTTAATTTTAAAAAGTATCTTATTTAAAAATGTATAAAGATGTTTAATTTTGAAAGTATACTATTTGAAAATACTTTAAAAAGATGTTTAGTTTTAAAAAGTGTTTTAAAATGAAAACGTCAAAAACTGTTTTAGCTTAAGATCTAAAGTTTAGGTAATGACTTATTAGAAAACCTAAAAAACTTGACCTAGAATAATATAGTATTTAAATTTAAAATACTGAAACGTTTAAAGCTGAAACAGTTAAACGTTTGTTTTGAAAAATAAATTTTAAATAGAAAATAAATTTTAAACACTATTTTTTATAGTAAAGATAGATAAGATTTCGTGATTTATTATGTGGGCGATATTTTTGATAAGACTCGAACACATAAATATTAAAATGAATTAACTTAATTAATTAATATAAGTTTATGTAAGCAGATTTTTGTTTGAAAAAATAAATTAATTTTGCAGCAGACTCTGTTTTATATCACAGAATAGTTAATTGAAATTAATGCTGTTATTGCAAAAAATATCGGAGTTAAATTCTCGTTCTTAAAAGAGATAAAAAAATCTTTAACACGGAACGTGCCAATTGCGAGAAAGAAGGAATACGATAAGTCTTTTGACAAGACCAGCTTTGCGAAGATCGATCTATTTCCTCGGATCTAATACACGTTTTGTTCGACCGATCATTAAGTAATGGTGTTTAAGCCTTTAATCGCAATCACAAACGATCAGACATAAAGGGAAGTGAGTTAATGTCGTTCCATCGACGAAACGGGCAGTTCTAATTAATCCACTTCGTTCCTCGCGTCCCGGACCTTCGTACGACGATTCGACTCCGCCTCGTCTATTGGCGGAGATTCGCAGCTCGAGAGTTTCCCGGGAATTTCGCCTATAACCTTCTGCAGACCTCGCTACACCCACTGAATCTCTCCAAGATCCAACTCCTAAAGGGGAGAACTCCTAAAGGGGAAACGGATACTTCCAAGTGAAACTCCTATAAAACACGCTTGTTAACCTGGCGGATATGACGGTTTTATTTCTCAGCTAATTGTGTTGATCAACAGAATGTGGACAGATGATATCTTATTTTGTCTTTGTGTGAGAAGACTGAATTACGAGCAATAATTAAAATAATTGATATACCATAAAATACGTTCGAAATGCATCATATATATTTACAAAGCAATAAATCTGCTAGATGGATAAAGTGACTATATAAACTAGCAATGGAATCGTTTTTTTACGACAGTAATCCTATATATCTATTAGACTTAAATATAATCCTGTACACACACACACACACACACACACACACACACACACACACACACACACACACACACACACACACACATTTATGTGTTATATAAATAATATTGATTTAAATCATGAATAAAACGGTGTAAGCTGATAATATTAATAACTAATTTCAAATTCAAATTAAAAAGAATATAATTAAGAGAAATAAAATTCTCGGAAGTAATTCTATCTACAAATATTTGCAATAAACAAAAAAAAAATGTAGAACAATTTTAAGAAACTTATAGGTATCATGGAAAGAACAGTTATGAAGTATCTAAACATTTAGTTAGATATATATAGATCCGAAAATAATTTTGTTTGGACCATCAAAATATTATAATTATGTAGAACACTTGAATTAATCCTAAACTATTTTTGCAGCATTATCATTAATGCTTAAGTATTCTCTAATAACTTTTAATGATCTAACAAAATTGTTTCCAGATCTGTGAATGCAACTAAATTTTTTAATATTTCAGCGATATCATTCTTTCCATGTACTAAAGAAAGGGTTGGTACTTTAAAAATGGCCGTCGACATCTCTTTTCATTTTGCTTCCTCGCCAGAAATTTGAGAAAGTGACCAGATAACGTAAGGTGTCGAGTGATGGAGTCGTGAAGTCAACATAGACGGGAGAGCTCGGGCAAAGTCAGAAGAAACTTCTAAAGAGAGTGGAAAGTTTGACAATAGCGGTGTAGGTACTCGACATAAGTCAAGGACTTGAGCACTCTTATGAAAAATATGAGCATATGTATGCTCGTAAGAAATGAAACACGGAGGCACATACGAACAACGAGGTAATGATAGTTGCGGATACTCTTGAGATGCAACAAAAGAGGAAAATGATGGAATAGTATCTGTCATTTATATGTGTATCTAGAGCACCAAATTCAGCCACTCGTAACTCCCGCGGGCTCATGGGTGATGCACTCTTCTTCCTGGTTCTTTGTGCTGTAATTATCAATTCAGGATTTTGAAATTGTCTATTGGGAAATTATAAGCTATGATACGTTCGTATTTTCTTCGTAATTAGTATAAAATTAATTCAACTAAATTCAGATGTAAAATTTATCAAGTTGTCGTAATAGATAATTTATTAAAGTTATTAAAAATTAATTTTATTTTATATATATATATA
>NW_017306059.1:2916251-2916993 GCF_001594115.1 Trachymyrmex septentrionalis | reverse complement strand
TGTATATATATATATATATATATATATATATATACACAGAGTATTAGTTAAGTATGTTGCCATATTCAATAGAGCGATTTTTTGGTTTATTTCAAGTAAAAAAGTCTATATAAATATGTGTCCTCACCGGCTTAGTTTCCGAAATACAGGTGAATGTTCGCAAATGTTTGACGACACAGAAAATTGCGTTGGAGATATCTTCCTGCATAAATATGCCTTGCTTCCCGTGAGTTACCATTCGCACAATCGTAAACAAAGTGACAAAGTCAAAGTCAAAGTTTCCTAGATCACCAGACTTAAATCTTTTGGATTATTTTTTTGGGGGGGCATCTGAAATTATTGGTTTATATCACCCCAATTGAGAATGAGAATGATTTGAGGAATCGAATAGTTGCTTCGTGCAAGGCAATATGTAACACACCTGGTATCTTTGAGAGTACTCGTATATGTCAATCTTTGAGAAGAAGGCTCGATGTATGGCGCAAGGTGGACATTTTCAACAATTCATCTAATTGTTTTATTTCATCAGAAGAACTGAAGCCTGTCTTTGTTTTTCTGTTTTTGATTAGTTTTTGACTAGTTCAAGCTGTATTTCTTTCAAATAAACAGATTATTACTACAAGTTTAAATTTTTTTATTTCGGAAACTAAACCGTTTAGAACACATGTTTATATGGACTTTTTTACTTGAAATAAATCAAAGAATCGCTGTGTTAAGTATGGCAACATACTTAACTAACATC
>NW_017306059.1:2914239-2916097 GCF_001594115.1 Trachymyrmex septentrionalis | reverse complement strand
ATACACTGTTAGATATCAAAAAAACAGTGACAACCCAGTCTCTTGAGCTAAATAACACCTTTTGTTATTTTTATCTTCCATTTTTAATAAATTAATCTATTTCTGTGATTAATTTCAAAATAAACATCCATATTAATGTATGCATTTAGTAAATAATAAACTAAATTTGAGTGTAATACATTTTCTTAAATTGTTCAACTCTTAAATTGTTTTAGTTATATTAACGACATATTGTAGGAGTGGTGACTTATAGCAATGATTAAAAATAATTCAAATTATATATATATTACATATTACTTGTACACAGTATATTTGATAAATAATGATAAAACTCTCGCGAGTTCGAGCAGACTAAACTGTCGAAAAGTTCTCTACCATTTTGCAATTTTTGCAATAGTTAACAAGATATCAATTATTAAAAATCATCGAATATTAGTTTTCAATAATTTTTTATTCAAGTACTATCAACTTTAGAAAAACAGCGAGAGACAAAAAATGTATATTTTCTTCTCATAGAATTCTGAGATTTTTTTCAGAATTTAGTACCGTATTTTCTTATATTTAAAAATAATTGCCAATAAAAAAATACAATACTAAAAAATTGACAAAAAATTCTAATAAAATTCTTGGAGCTCTATAAGAGAAAATAAATTTTTTTATCTTTTGCTGTTTTTCTGTAAAGTTGATAGTACTTGAGTCAAAAATGATTAAAAACCAATATTCGGCAATTTTAGTAATTAATATCTTGTTAATTATTGAAAATTGTAAAATGGTAGAGCACTTTTCGAGGAAAACGTTTGTGTGCCCGCCGCGTCTACTCATGATCGCACATGGCACGTGAAAAAAACTTTTGAACTTTATACTTTTGACATAAGATTTAGTTCGATCCCAAAAAACCCTTAATCCATTTTACTTTTAAAAATTTTTAACTTATTTCACCTAATATAATATGTTAAATCTATCTTTTACCTTTAAAGTTTTCACCCTTCAGAGTAGACCTTTGCCGATAAAAAAAATATGTGTCATCAAATATTTTTCAAAGTTCTACAAATATGCAAAGTTTCATAAAAATCGTGAGTGACACTTCTGTAGGTTTACAATTTAGTCCCGCTCTACCCATATACGAATTTTATTGTTACTTACAAACACTCTGTATATTTTAAAAAGAAATATATTATTTGCTCTCATTCTAATATCAAAAATAATTAGAATATGTTTTGTCGTTAATTAAAACACAATAAAAAATTGTTCTAATAAAAGTCAATATCATTATCGTACGAGTTGGTTTATAGATATTAGCCGCTTATAATTAGTTGTTGTGAATGTCTGATATATACATAACATTTCACCTCAAAGGATCCTTCGCGAAACTGCTTAGGATTGGCAATGACTTGTAATCCCGAATCAACCCTCCGGGGCTTCATAGAGTCAACGCGATAGAGTATTTGCTTCTCATGCGGCTTCGATTCCGCTCTAGTGATTGCGAACTTGCGTTATATGTAAAATTTAAATCTACACTCGCTATATCGATTTTCTTGCTTTTCACTTCTCCGCCTACTGCCGCACGTTTTTTTAAATCTCTCATGGTAACGTACTTCTTTATCGCTCTTCGAATATAACTTATATGATCTTCGATCTTTGAAGATTTACTTTCTGATCCTTCCATTTCAGTAGACGTTTTTCAAACGTTTCTTTAAACATTCTACGCATGCTTATTAACTGAAACTGAAAATGAAACTGGAACTGGAAAATGAAGACAGCTATCTTTCTTTTTAGGTCGCTTCGAAAGAATTCGAATATAAAATGTGCAATGCGTGCAGAATATGATTAAGATCATAAAAGATCCAGATTTTTAATT
>NW_017306059.1:2907695-2914139 GCF_001594115.1 Trachymyrmex septentrionalis | reverse complement strand
TATCTTGTTAAATTTTATACAGTACACTCAGAATTCCATTCAAAATAATTTCTTTACAAAATCTAACACATTTCAAAAATAAAGAAATACGAAATGCATATTTTATACCAGTCGTTTACACAAAGTTTGCATCGTTTACACCATTTTACTGCATTTCCTACACCTCTTGCTTCTAGCAGGAAAATGATACTTCATTCTTACGTAAAATAATTTTTCATGAAATGGAAAATACATCTTCACTATGTAGATAAGAGAAAGAGATGGATTATCGTTAAGAAGAAGGAGATTTTGAAACTATCGAACACGGCGTTGGCAAAAAATGTAAGAGCGAAAAGCGCAAGATTTTAAATCCTAGAGCTTCCTTTCTATTAAAAGTCAATTTTGCGTTATTCGTATACGTATCCGGTGAAAATGTGGTGCCTTTGTTCGTGCGTTTGAAAGACGGAGAGGAAATCTCGTTTTGAATGGGCCACCTTTAATGCTCAAGCCACGCTCCATCGCGATATAATTCAACGGTAACATACGAGAATACGACCGATTCCAATCTCGCATTTATAAGTACCCGTACCAGTTCGCTCACTACTTCTCCTCTTACAGCCTTTGAATCATTAGTATCATTATCCCATACACCGTGAAATCTAATTTCGCCGTCGTAACAATGACATGCAACGTCATACGTATTACGATTTGCGTTGTAAACTGATCATCATTTGTGCCTTCACTTCCTAAGTGAGTATTTCAATATTGAATACGGTAGAAGTTATATATTATCAGAAAATTTAATATTATATATATAATATTCACTATTTAAATACTTCTACTACAGAATGCTTAAAAAACTAGCCTTTATGACAGATAATCTGTGTATATTACACCATACTGAATAAAAAAACCTTAATGAATATAGATCGAAAGCTCAATTGTTTCTGAGATATAAACTGAGATATAAATTCTGAGATAAAATTTTTATATGTTGACATCATGGATGAATTAATGGCTTTTACATGTCGCATGCGATGTTTAACTCAGTGCTTATAAATAACGTTTTGAATGTCCTCATTTAATTTCCATGTATACTTCGTAATAGAAGATTTCACCGGTAATCAGTCAGTTGTCATCAACCGATTACGGATCTACATAATATTTAATGCGATTACACAATTTACAGTTATAACTGATTGCTGATGAAATCTTCTATTATGAAATATGAAAAGTGAATGAGGACATTCAGAACGCGATTTATAAACACGAAGGTGAACATCGCATGTGACACGTAGAGTCATTAGTAAGTCAGTAAGCCATTCATGATGTTATATAACATATAAAAATATTTATAATCAATAAAAAAATATTTATATCTCAGAAACGATTGAGTTTTCGATCTATGTTCTGTTTTTTTAATCAGTACGATATATACTACTTGTATAAGTAGATAATATCTATCTACAATACAAACGCAGAAAAGTTTTTTTAAACATATTAAAATAATCTCATATTCTTTTCAATTTTTGGTAATATTAGAATGAAGAATAATATGTATCACACTGATTATATTTTCGATTATTAATAAAATATATGGCGTTAATTTTATACGATTATATAATAGATATATTTGATATTTACGTCTCTTTTATCTTAGCACGAATACTCATGTCATAATATTGAATAATCTTTTTGCACGAAACACACAAATAGGAATTATTGTCAAAATTTACCACCTTGATGAACGTCAGTCTCATCAAGATACACTCCGTGACTGCTAATTCCATGATATTCCATTCAACCAGCCAACTCGCTACTGATCCACTACTCCATTAATTACAGTGATGATTAACAATGTGATTGTACCTGGAGATCAATTACCAGCAATAACTCTATCAATAGCGCGCCTCCGTCAGGCTGTAACATGCCCCATTACGATTCGATAATTTCTCTCCATCCTTCAGTTAAGCAATCCTATTGCGCATGTGAAATACAAGCTGTTTAACAATTCACTCATCGTACAAAATTATTTCCATATAAAAACGTCCGTTGCTTTGTGTGAAATTATTGATTTAATAGTTACACAATCTTGTGATTGTTCACTGGGGAATTATCGATAATAACTGATGACGTAATGAGCCTTGATTAGAATGAAATACTAATAAGTTATATATACCGTTTATAATTATATTTGATATTAATATATTATATATATTCCAATATATCTGCACTTTTTCTCTCTTCTCTATATTGTACTAAATTAACTTCTGTATTGCCATAGTGGTATTTGTTCGCCATTTAACGTCATAATATTTGCCGTAAAAATTTATTATATACATTTCCAAAAGATATTTAAAAAACTATCAAACTTTTTTTTGATGATTGAGAGGAATGAATAGATTATATATATTATTCTTTTCTTTCTAATAATTTTATTAGAACTTTATTTTTAAATGTGTTTTAAGATAATAGGAAATATTAATTCAATATTTACTTAAAACTTACATATTTAGTTTGCTCAAATTGTTCACATCTATATCAATATATATAATTACATTATATAAATTCCACATTCTAATGTAATAGTTATCTTTCTTCTTATTCACTGCATACGCTTGATTTATATTTTATGGTTGTTAAAAAGAAACAACAGTCAATTTAACGGTAACTCTAGATTAAAATTCTAACGAACGAATAAACTGTGTTATCACGCACGTACATTCTTGTATTTCAATCAAATAAAGATTGAAAAATGCATCAACATGTTTTTCTTTATGAATATAACGTTTAAAAACATCAAGTAAAGAAATTCATTACTTTTTAATAAATTCTAAATTCATTGTCATAAATAATCCGGATAAAATCTGCTTAAAAAGACAATTTTGTCTAAATTTTCATAAATTAGACAATATTTGCTAATTATATAATATTTTATCTGCGATATAATTATACGCATTACACGCATTAAATATTCTAACACACTACATTTTTTAATAATTTTACAACAATGCCCAAATAATTGCTACATTTACTACATTAATATTAATTGCATTGAATCGCATAAACGGTATAAATGAGTCATCAGCACTATGTTATCTCTAATATTACGGAAGCGTTACATCAAGGATCGAAGGCTTTAATTACGTGTCCGTTTATCGTGCGTTGAATCGGGCGCAATGTCAATCGACGATATCGATTGGACCCCTCCTGCAGCAACCAGTGGTGATATCAAAAATATGTCGCGTCCAATTACGCGAATATGGCTTATTAGAGAACGATGAAAATTCGCGGAAATCAAGCCGCTGCGCATCTGACAAATATTTGCAAGAGCTACGGGCGTCGTTATATTTTTTAGTGTACCTACAGCGGTCGCGATAGTATCGATATCATTGATATATTGCCATGCGAAAACATATGTTACGAAAAATATTTGTTATATGGTAATCGAGAATCAATGATATATAGTCGATCCCGAATGGTATTGAAATTAATACATTTCCCCCCTTTGCATCTAAATATATTGCTCTTCGTACGAGGATATGAAATCGAATTTGGATTTACATTAGGGAAATAATTTTTTCGCGTACATGTCGCGGTTATATCGAAAGCTTCGATAATATTTATCATAGATATATTAAATACAAAAACGATAAATATGTAATTGAACATTACGAGATCGAGAGATCTTAAATTTTTCAAAAATATAAAATGCATATTTAACAAACTTTTTTTCTTCATTATTTAAAATATAAAAAATACTTTTTCTTTGGTATTGTAATAATAAAATTGATGTTATTGAAAAAGCCAAGCACTTATAGCTATTCTCCAAGCCTGATTTTCTCCTACATTTTTCACGGAAAGTATGTGTTTCTGAATCAACGAAGTGACTTCCGTCTTCTTCTAAGTTTTCGCAGGCTTTCTTAAAGCATATTAGTTCAATCAATATTAGTTCAATAAAATAATGTTTTTTTAACATTTTTTTCTGTGTTCAAAAGTTCCGTGTTTATTGAAAAAATATTAGAAGCATGCCTCTAATTGTAAAAAAAATAAATATTGCGAGATATATTGGTTTTGTAGAATGTGTCGAAAAAAACGTACGTTGCGTTTGCTACATTTAAACTCATAAAATATCTGATTTTTATTAGTTGAAGAAAACTGATGAACAAAAATATATCAAAAACTGCTGACGTGATATTACGTGCTATCATTTAGCTCTTATTATAATGAAGCAATGACAATTTATTGGAAAGCATCCATATTTCGTGATTATAAAGTGCTATTATTACAGGAAGATATTTGTAGACATATAGAGCACGTATTAATAACTTCCAATAACGTAGAAGTAATGAAAGAATTGATACAACAAAAAGTTTCTCTAAATAAAAAAAATCCTTCCTCTATAAGTAAATCAAACAAAAAGAAATGTTTGAAAAAATTCTCATTTCTCACTCATTCTATCAATTGATTTTTGAGAATTATTGAATATCGTAAAATATCGTGTTATATGTGTCTTATTTCAAATTTTCTTTTAGTAAATTTATCAATCTTTTGTTTTTTGTTTTAAACTGTTTTAAGATTAAAAAAATTATTTCAAATGTTTTCTGTTTCCATTCGGAATGATCCATTCAAATCGATGTAGAATGATAATGCAGTTGATCGAGGTCGACTTCTTGTTATACAACTCTTGGGAAGTTAAATCTCGCGTATTTGTTAGCAGGCCATCGCATTTCCGAAAACTCGAAGCCGAGAGGAAGTTCGAGTTGCCTCTACTAGAAACTCAAAGAGGCGCAGTGGTTGAGCTTTCCATCAAAAGGATGGAAACCCTCTTGTCTTTTCTATAGTTATTTAGAAGCCTTGGAAGAACTGTTAACGCGTCATGAACAGCACCAGCTGAGCTAGGCGAGATATAATGTACAATTTTCAAAACATTAAGTTCAAGCGCAATACAGAAAGCATTTTTGTTCTCGGTTAAACACGATTTCGAGAAAAGGAAGCATTGTCTTCATATAATTTGTTCTTTAGAGACCTGGAGGTTTTGAAACGAATATGTTTAAGCTATTTCACATTAAATAAAAACAAATTAGCGTATATTCTAAGAGAGATATTTTTAATAAATGGCAAACCAATTTTAAACAATACTGTGTCAAATCTATTATTTTCAGGGTTGCTACAGAAAGTGAATTTTACAATTCCCTGACTTTTCCAGATTTTCCAGATGAAAATAGAAAAATTTCCATGAGTATAATATAAAATATGTACATTTTAATATTTAGACTCACGAAACGTATTTTACTATAAACGTCAGATATAATATTTAAAAAATTATAACAATTATTTGAAATAGAGTAACAGTTTCAGGGAAGCTGTTACTTGTGAGTAAATTCGAAATTCCAGACTTTTTTACTTTTTCCCCTGACTTTTTCCTGGGTTTTCCTGATTTTCCAGGTGTGTAACAACTCTGATTCTATGTATTAATATATAATTTATTAAGCAAGCTAAAAAGAGATTAATATTAATATAATTATAAGTTCTTTATGTTTGCTTAATAAATTTCACTTAATAACTATAAGTATAATATTAAGTTTAATTAAAGTTTGTCATTTTTTTATTTCTTGACTATATATTCTGTAAACTTTAGAATTAACGTGAGAGAAAAACGAAGTTGTAATAATCGCTTTTATCCTTCAAGGACTTTTATCCTTCAGAACGTTTTCCCAATAATTTTTCGAGCAATTAGCTAGATAACGATTGTGTCAAAGCACGAATAGCCAGAACTCTTACGTGACTTACATTGAATCACCAACGATAACGAAGTAATCGCTACAAGAGGGAAAATCTTGACATTTCTTACACGTCGTCCATAGAGAATTTCTTTTGCTGCGTACACTGATAATCCGTTCTGTTAATATCAACAGAAACGCAAATGCGATTTCCGACTGTGTTTCTGTAGAAAAACATCGTGACAAGGTGCTAGCGCGAGAAAGAAGTTAATTTCATTAATAAAATCAATTCGCTACGTTAGCATTCGCAGCAATCAAAATGGCTTATTGGATAACATTCATAATTTGATTTTTCTACAAGCGCGTATGCATCGAATGAAATTATTATTAATTATTATAGATGTTTAAACATTTAATTATAATAGCGTACGGTATTTCATTGTTTTCCAATTATATCACTTTATTAATGTTATCTATAAATTAAAAATATATCATACTAAAATGAGACAGAGATGTTTGTTTAACAAATTCCTAGAATAATTTAATAATAAGTGTTTAATATATGAAATTAAATATTAAATATTTATTATATATTGTATATATATATATATTTAAATAATTACATTATATTAAACGTATTAACATTAATTATTCTGCGAATTAAGTTTTTAAGTACAATATCTATACAAGCATAAATGTAACAAAATTTTGGTTCAGTTGATCTGGAAAAAAAAAAATTATT
>NW_017306059.1:2903451-2906709 GCF_001594115.1 Trachymyrmex septentrionalis | reverse complement strand
AAAAAAAAAATTATTCGACTGGCTATTTTATTAAAAATTTAATTTATATTGTTTAATATCAATAAAATTCTTTATATACATATATCTATAGAAGTATTTTCTATAAAGTTTTATTTATAAAAAATTAATCTCAAATTTGTCTAGAAATCTGTAATAAAAATTTAAAGCTAAACAGAATGTTCTATATGTTCATAAATAATTGCAAGTTGCATAGTTACATTTTCTGATTTAATCTGTATTCCTAACATGTCGCGATTAATAAAAGAAATAATCATTTTAATATGATAAATGTACTAATATTGTATTAATAAGAGATTAGGAGAAAGGTAATTTTCGTCACTCGCAAGTGGGAATGAACAAAATTGACGAAGCAACGTTCTACGTACAGCGTATTTTCCAAATCGAGTCATAACTCACGTAAGATTTGATCTGACGGTTAATTTCCGCGACGAGAAAGGTGATATGCGGTAGATCATGAGCATCTAATCAGTTTTTCTAAAAGTTTAATTGGAGCCACAGGCAATCCAATCTGACCACATGCTTTCGTGCACGATTCTGATTTTTTCGCGTCGCCGCAGGAACGATCTCTCCGTTCCTTGTCTCTACGAAATTACGCTGAAATTTATCTCGCAAAAAGTTATACTGTCGTACATCACTTCAGTGAGTAATTGCATTAATTACAAAGCGATGCATCCCGTTTTTACCTTCGAACTTCAGCGTCGAGATGTTTAGCTCTTAAAGAATACTTTTTCAGCTTTAAATCCCGCAAAATTTTTCTGTGTCAATAAAAAAGACATTTCAAAAGAATAATAAGATTTAAATTAACAGAGAATTTTTATAGAGATAATCATTTTGTTATTTTCTATAATTCTTGCAAATATGAATTGAATGTAGAAGAATAAAATATTTGTTATATAAAAACAGCTAAACTGTTACATAATATGTACAATATCCTAATTTCTATATTTTATCAACCATTTATAGAATAAAGTTTTAAAAAAATAGGAATTTTTCTTTATATCTTTCTCTAATTTAAATCCTTGCAGATACACAGATTAAATGTGAAAGAACAATACAGTTTTTATATACAAAAATTGAACTATTATAAATATCTTAATTTTTATCGATTGTTCGAAGAATAAAGTAGAACTTTAAAAAAATATTCTTTAAAAAAATAAAACTTTTTCTTTGTGTTTTTTTCTAATTTGTAATTCCGAAAAAAAGTCTCTTGAATAATGAAAAAACTACAACAGTGCAAGGAAAAGTGCGCGTCCGCGAGAAAATTCATTTCTTTTTCTTAACTTATGGCACAGTAATCTTTTTCATTCTGTTAATTCTTACTGTAATGTTGCTTGCGACAGAAGAAAAATCATGGATTATTTGATTACTCACGAGAGTATTTGGGTTAATTGAGAAGTTGCAAAAGCATTGCTTGACAATATAATGTGATATCTTATGCTAAGAAATACTTTTCTACAATTAACAACAATAGTTTTTCAGTTATCTTTCTTTGACAAACTCAAAACGACAATGAATAGTATAAAGTAAATGATGCAAACGAACTGTATATTATTACAGGAATTCGAAAACGATATTTATTTTTACTGTGAATGAAATTAAATGCAATTCTATTCAATTCCTATCGTTTCTTCCACAACCGTAGTTTGAGAGGCGATCAAAGTATATACTTCCTTTTCTTTTTTTCTTTCTTTCTTTTCTTTTGGTAAAATACATCGGAAACTCATTTCTGCCGATAACAGCCAATCCTCGAAATCGCGCGCAGCCGTTTTCCAACAAAGATTTGCGATAACACCGCCGCTCGATTAGAAAGCTTTTCGGCAAATCGTGCAAGATATAATCGCCATAGCATCCTTCTCTACTAAAAGGAAAACGAGACTGAATAATACTTAACGAATCCTCTCAGAGATATTCTTCCAAACCCCGTAGAGATGACAGAAGAATGGAAAAGTATCCGTGGCAATCGATTCGTCAATTGCGAGGGATCTTAAAGGATATAGCTTGTAAAAGAGTTCGGATAGGACTACCTCTTCGTAAAGTTGATTCAAAAAAGATTCCTTTCTCTTTTCAGTGACGAAGCCGGCCAAGGTCACACCGGTGGACGACATTCAGCCCAAAGAGGATTCCTCAACAATTGAGTCTTTGAAACCGTAAGTTTCTAATGAAATGTAAATTCATACAAAATATGCATTATACATTTTGCATGAATCTGCATTGAATAAAACTTCTAACATATTGTTTATTACAAAATTAACCTTTGCAGGAAGTTATTATAGTGACGCTAAAATAGTGTCATATTTTGAGACAATGAATACAATAAAATAAATTATAACGAATCTTACTCAAGGAGAAGAAGTAAAATTTAAAAAATAGATTCTCGCCCTCTAAAGGTTAAAACAAATAATAATTAACTTATATTTTTTTTTAAAACTCATAAAAATGTTATATGTACATGCTAGTCGACAATATTCATCATGTAAAAACATTTTTGAATTATGCTTTTGAATAATGCTTTGATGATTTATATTGATTTTCACAGCATTAGACACACTATTTATAATATTTATAATATTTATAGCTCTATTCTTCTTATCAGAAATTTCAAATCTAAATAATATATATTTTCATATATTATTATTTATATATATCTTATAATATTATCATTTCTAATACTATATATAACATTATATTTATAGTACGCAATTTATAATTATTATTACAATAACATGTCAATTATCATATTACTGTGCTCCCCGAAACATTAATTTACATGTTATTTGATTCATTGCAACTGTATAAATTATACAAGATTTCTACGCTTTTATTTAATTTCGATCAATTTTTTTAGTAGATACTTCATATCGGAAATGTGGATATTATCATATCGTATGTATCACGTGATTTGAATATTACATTACCAAAATTAATTATCAATAGTTTAAATACAATATTACTGTATCATATACATACATAAAATCATTGCGCTCAGTAATTTATTTAAAATCTCTACAAATGTCTCATTAAATTTGAGTATCTCGAACTTGAATTTAATCACTTTTGCATCAAAGTGTACACTTATCATTAATATCGACAAATCTAAATAATATCAACTTAATTGTGAATACAATTTTGCGAATAACGATAATGAAAAAAAACGAACAGTTCTTAGTTAACAGAAATTCCGATATTTTTGTGATTTTTTATATATAAAAATTTTTATTTTCCAAAGATTATACTGCC
>NW_017306059.1:2881122-2903351 GCF_001594115.1 Trachymyrmex septentrionalis | reverse complement strand
TATATATATATATAAATAGAATTTTTTTCTTAATATATAACTATCAAAATTTAGTTACATCCAATTGCAAGAGACTCTATACCGTAAATTCTGTAACTTAAAAATGTAACTTTTTAATTTTATAAAATTATATATTGCTTATAAGAATATTTTTATACTTCAAGACTATTAAAATTTATATCTCAAATTTGATTTTATAATTTATTTAATAATTTATTTAATTTTTTCTTCTTTTTCACATTTATAATATTATATTAATATCTCATTAACTATAATAACTATTCCTTTATTGTAATAGTGACGGCATTCTCTAATAAACTTCAACAGTTCCCAATGTTCACGTAAAAAGTTTTAGCTGTTATTTCGCAGGTTACAATTTAATCGAAAACATTTCGTCTAGATAACAGCCCGTAGCTATTAATCCTCGTGCTATACTGTCTCGTACGAGTAAAGATTTACTCGTCGGTGAGACACACTGCAGCGGACATTATCCGTACGGAAGACGATCCATGAAGTTCACTGTCAATTTAAACAAGCGCGACCCACCCTTATTTCCATCGTTTGCTCGACTCAGTTTGCTTGTGCATTCAGCTGAGCGATATTTAATACGACATGTCCATTAAAGACCATAGATTGATTTCTCATTGATCAGCTAAATAACTCAGCTTGTTTAAATAACAAACATGCTGTTTTACGATTATGACTACATCAAATTCAATAACTAGTGGTTTCCTAATAATGGTTTTTTTTTACAACTTAAATTTATTTTTACAGTCTTAGAAAATACGTGAGATTTTTTTATAGAAAAACAGAAATATACACTGAGAAAAATATCTGGTTGGATAATTGGAAATTCTGGTTAAAATGTACAAATCACAATTTTCTTAAATATATTAAATTCTAGTTGAAATAACCGGAAATCTAATTAATATAATCCGAATCTTCTGGTTCGTCCACATATTTTCAACTAGACATTCTTAATGCACGTGTGTGCAATAAGAAAAAGATTATTAATAATTGTTACACCGTAATGCTTTTAAAATGTGTTGCAATTATTGTGTGTAAAAAGTTTCAATAATTCTTATTTTTGTGTAATAAAAAAATCATTAATTAAATTCTTTCCTTTTATATTATGCAAACGCAAGTTACTCAAATGTATATGTATAAAGAAAATATTCTTCCCTAATCGAATATAAAATATTTTAATATTTTTATATGTAGTTATCATTATCATAAAAATAATTATTATCACGATCCTTTACTCTCCATGGTTAAAAAAGTATGCTTTATATATAACATTACCGAAGATGTACATGTAATTAATTATTTCTTGATACCATTTGTCTCAATGCTCGACAATTCAACAACGGATGTTTGACACAATAATTTTGATAATAGAGAACACATTCGGAAAGATTGTCGTAGCGAATGAGGACGTCTAATAAAATTTATCGGGTTCGATGTTCCAGAAAATCAGAAACGGGCGGCAAGGTAAGCAGCGCGGACGACTGCAGGATATGCCGGAAGTCGTTCAGCCCCGAAGAAGTCTCGCGAATTTGTTGCGAGTGTCAACATAAGGTCTGCGAGGACTGTGCCTCGTATTCGACGACAACGAATTCTGACGATCTGGTAAGTATGTGTGTACATGCTTCCATTTTTAATTAATCAGCTTATTCATTGTTTTCCGCTCGTAATATTACCGTAAAACGAAATTGGGTGGCGTCCAGGTGCAAATTAATTGCCGAAAAAGATGAAAAGGACGAAAGAAAAACATGAAAATGTTTGAAGACGGAAAGAAAAACGAAGGCTTGTGGAAATCTAATTTTGAGGATAACATTGTAATTAAGCGTGACATTTTATCGTTGTTTTCCTTAAACATTTATTTTTTTAATTTATTCGTTATAAATAATTGGAATCGGCTGTTTTCCTTTGACATTTCATTTTAATGATAACGTCGCTTGCGATTTTTATTTAATTTTCCTTTTTATTGTCAAAAGACCAGTTTATTTTATTAGTTATTAATAAGCAATAAAGTGTGTGTGTGTTGTGTGTGTGTGTGTGTGTGTGTGTGTGTGTGTGTGTTTAGTTAACTTGTCATATTTTGTATAACGAAATAAATATATCTATAAGCGTTTTGTGTAATTTACATTTTATGTAAATGTAAAGCCACATTATGGTAATCGTTTTATATTGCGTGTGTTATCTATAATCGGGGCAGAAAATAAAATATCGTATAAAAATAAGAGAATTAAATTAAAATAAAAATATAATAGGAAATAATGAAACAAAAAAAGAAATGATAAAAAATATAAATAAAAAAAAAATGGAAAAATAGAAATGCTTTAAAAATAAGAAATGTGTGTTTGTTTCATAAAAGAATTTGCAGAAATATTCTAAGAACGAGAATTATTTATGTATATTCGAAGTATGAACGCAAAAGAGACATTAATTGCCAATAGATAGTCACAAGTCGAAAATTCATGATAACAAGAACGGAAATCCTATAATGCCAAGATTAACATCAACTCAAGCACATGTAGCTTTGTTGCTTACTTTCATTTTCGCTATCTCTCTCAACTTTATCGTTAAGAGAGAATCTTTGCCTGTCGCTCTCATGTAGGCAATAAAGCGCCTGTAGAAAATTATTGTAAGAAGAAAATATTAGAGCTTTCATTCCTAAACTACATGTATATTCCAAGTTTTTCCTTTCAAAATGCCTAAGACAATTAAGTATACTTTTCGCCCGGATCATTATTTCGTGTCAATAATTCAATTCACGAGAAAGAAAGCAAAAAGCGATCGGTATCTTTGTGACTCTAAACTTTTTAAACTTCCGTACTATATTCAGTCATAAACGTGAAGATCTAACGGAAATTTATTCGCGACTCGCGCGAATTTACTCCGCGTTTAATCGCACCAAAGATTAATTGGTTTAATGGCGATTTTGTTTGCCCTTCGCTCGTTGATACGTATGCATGATGTCGATCGGGCGTTAATTCTAATTACACACGTAATTGATAAATTCGGTAAATGCGCGCAGCCGATCGCATGAGATTTAATCTCGCGCTGGATTATAATGGATGGCATGCCCTTGCACGACATTCCTGCGGGCAACCCAAATTCGGTAGAATGTGCGTAATCATTCTGAATCTATTCATTCCGCATTTCTATTCGTTTCTAGCACACGAGATATTTCCGTGGTAACCTAAATTCATTAAAATATATATTGTCTTCTACATTTGACCAAACGGAATATTGTATAGAAAAATCAGGTGTACGTGTGAATACGATGGAAATGCGCGCATTTAGTAAATTTCGAGATTTGCATTCGCGCTCTATTCGCTATTTTTGACGTCGCGTGATGGTAGGTATATATGAAAAGAGAAAATGCTTCGTTTTCATGTTCAAATTCCATCATTAACTTCGCATATTATAAATAAAATAAAAAGCAAATCAAGCTTAATACGAGCTCAATACAAAATATACATTAAATTTACACAGTAACTAGTAACATTTACAAAAGTTAAGTTAATAATATTTGTATGTTTGCTGCATTTGTATTGACGTTTGTTGAACTAAAAATAATGCGTAACATTCTGTAAAATGAAAAATTGCATATACGCTTTTCAGATTTGTAATAAAACGTTTTAGAAATTGCGGATTAATATATGATTTTTTAAATTGGGATAAATTAAATGTTTATACTTTCTTTCATCCATTGTGCTTCCATATTATACTCACTTTAATTTGTGTGTGATCAAATTCCATCATCAATTTAATTTTATTGTAAATTTGAACATAGTGCTATTAAATAATCCAATCAAACACAAAATAATAATTTAGTCTTTAAAACTAAACATAATTAGGGAGCATCGTATCAATATTAAATGCAAACTTATCGCCAGTAAACAGCACGTGGACAAGCGTTAACTTTTTTTGTCTGGAAATGTTACAGTCTTCCTGGACATGTAGCGTTTGCCGTCGAAAGATCGCCTCGAGGGACCAGCCGATAGTGACACAAGATTCCACAGATTCGATGCTAGATGTGCCGTGCTTGGAGGCTCTTCACAGGAGACACAGTGACGCCCGACTCGGTCCCACCGGAAGTCAGATAGGGACACTAGGAAGTGGATTGGCTCCACCGAGAAGTCCGGAAATTCGAAGGCATTCCGACGTTTCGCCAGCTAGTCTCAAGGAATTAGAGAAGGTAAGCAAAAACTCGATTTACGATAATATATGCTTTCCTGAGTTGAACGATTAACCGAGAATAATGTAGATAGCATAACTGCTTCGTAATGATCCAATCTTTCTGATCGCTTTAGCTCAATGCGAATAGATGCATATAACTATCCCTCCCACAGTTTTAATCTCTGAAATATTAGATAACAAATAGGAAAAATAATACTTTGTCGAATAAAATTATATAGACGGAATGATTACATTCTATAGCTTTTTACGTTTTACGATCAAAGTGTAACTTTTCTTTAATTCAGAAACTATCTTTCTTAATAATATTAGATATGTATATATATGTTGTGTAAATATATAAAAATACTTTGCGTATATATATGTACAATATATATATATTTCCAGCCTACATAAATTTTTCAGAGAACTAATCATCTTCACAAAAAATTAATATACTTATCGGAATAAAATTATTTGTTTGCTATTAAAAGACGAAGATAAAATTTTCAGAATTATGGAAAATAAGGGCCACGCTTTACGTGCGCACCGTATTAATTGACTGGCTTTCGATGTTACTCACCAATTTTCTACCGCACGAGATTCCCTTTTCCTAGCGAGGTGCATAATTCAACATCCTGAGAGATATACTATTATACGCGAGAATATTCGTGCAGCCATGTTTGAAATTAGGGTTGCTGAATTATACCGCTGCCAAAGGAATCAACGTATATGCTTTGAGTGTCCGCTTGAACGCTTTAAGCTACACTTTGCTGTTATCTTAAATGCATACACCATACTATTCACCGAGATTCTTGTATATCACCTGCATTATGCAACAAAGTGCAGATCGCGCGTTAAAAGGGATTTCGAATTATTCCATTGCGATTGCAATCGGCGACTGCAAGAACACAAAAGTCGCTTTTTCAATCATAAGTACCTGCTTTTAAATTGTATTCTTTTCGTATACTTTCAAAACATTGCAGATTATATAACATGATTTGTATTATTATAATATCAATTCCAGCGCAATTATTATTCTACATAAAAAATTGCGTAGAAAAGCCATCATCCTTGAATTATATTTTGTCGCGTAACTTTCTTTAATAAAATCATTATTTAAAATATTAAAGTATTCAGTAAATCATTAATATAAAAGAAAAATAATTTTTTGTTTATGCGATACATGGTCTTTAATAAATTTTGTAAAACTTTTGTATTTTTTTTTTTTATTTTTATAAAAGGAGAAATAATAGATATTACTCGTAGCAATATCTATTGCAATAACTGCAGATACCTGAATCAACCGTTTCACTCATTATGCCCTTTATGCTCGACTAATTTACGGTAATTTACGAGAGGTTGTAAATTGTTCGGACGATCATATCGACGATCGTCCTCGTCACGTGCGGCTTTAACGAGGTGTGCTACCGTTGGTGTCGGACTCGACGCGGAGCTCGACTACTCTCCACGAGATCTCATTGCGCGTATATCGTGTGCACTTGTCACGCAAACGGAGCACTCACAGACACGCACGCGCGTACATCGGAAACGAGTACACACCGAGTATGTTGCATGTGTATGCAACTTCTCATTACTCGACACTCAGACAAACAATTATCAAGCGCGTAATTACCGTGCGGCCTCGTAGCAATCGTAGACTTCGAGAACCCAAACGAAAATGCATCGTAAAAGCCGTACAGGCCTTTTACGATCCTGGGATACGAGCTGGGAAGAGCCATTGTTAAGCTATTTCTAAATTGCAAGACAGAAAATTTAGCCACAGATAATTTTAACTATAAAAGAAAACAATAAGTCTTACAACATGCTTACAACATATGTCTATTTCTACCAAAATAGATTTACTTTAATCTTGGTTTAGCTTACGCTTTATCTTTTCCTTGTTCTAAGAATTAGATAAAGATAAAAAGTAAATTGAACCGAGATTAAAGTTAATCTACATTGATAGAATACTAATACTTGTTATCAGTAGAGTAAGGTGAAATTTCTTCGGCGTTTCTTTATCACTACTACATTGCCCCACATTCCATGCTCTGCGATTTATGTCGCGTTTACAAGATGTGACATTTACGCGAATCAATACTCTTGAATTTATCGAAGCTTCGCTTATTGATTGCTACACAGCTCTCTAAGGCTAAAACTTACATTGTACTAGCCGACAACTTCGTAGCACCGGTAGACGTCTCACCTCGAGAATTTATCGACAGTCGTTTTTGTCGCTTGGCAGAATAATCGGATCTGTGCGCGCGCGGCCGGAAACGGATGCGGAAACGAAAGAAAGTGGAGTGAAATTGAAATGAAGGAGAGCGTGTTTTTGCGCTTAAAGACGGACAGAAATAAGGGAACAAAAATAGCAGATTCGAAAATCTTTACGGTTGCGTATTGCACATGATTGCTTTACTATGCGAAAGTATAAAAAAAATCATAAATTTGTAAAAAAAAAAATTCGTAACTTTAATTGCAAAAACTGCCTTTTTTTTGCGTTGAATTTATATTCCGTGTTTATTTTTTTCCCTCTCGTTTCGACTTTCAATTTTTGCTTAACAAATTCATTCAGTGAGATATTTTTTTGTATACAACATGTAGTTTTGTTTTCATAATTGGTTAGTGCATTTACAAAAGAATTGTTTAGATTAGTAAAATGGAATTAAAATATTTTTACTATTTATAGCTCATTCAATGTAATTTCTACTATCATTCCGAAACATATAATTTTCGGAAATTCAGAAATTTCTAATTTCCGCACTCATCTCATTTTCCTTTCCGCCTTCTATTCATTAGGATGTACATCAAACATAATAAATTGCTATTAAATTGCTTTTTTTCGTAGAATAATTTCTCTGGACAACCAAAATGTGTCAGTTTCGTTTGTCTAATGAGTTCGACACAAAAGAAAGGGCGGATTCCAGATCGTAAATCCGTCGTTTCATCGGAACTGTCATGACGTAATGAAATACGTTCTACAGCATTTACGCACATACGTAGGCGTAGACAAACCAAGAGGAGAGATATCTCGTATTTACGACGGCAAACGCTAATTCCGGAGTTTATCGCTCGCTCTTGCGCGTCAGTCTCTCATGATACGCCCCGCTTGGTGAAGGACGCCTAGCACGTTTATCTTGCTCGTAGTAATTGTCATTGGCGCTTTTTCCATCTCGAGATTCAATCCACTTTGTTGCCATTCGCACGTCACGGCTGCCGGTTTCTCGTGAGCTAAAACGGCCGTATGATGGATGGAATGGAATGACTGCAATATCGCGGAATTGCGGAAATGTGATCGCAGCGTTTTAAAGCGAAAAATAATTATTAACATTGATGCCAAGTTAGAGAATTTTCCCCTAAATTTGATAAAGGTTTTTTCCACTGAAAATTTTTTTAGGGGTACAAAAAGGCGTACAAAAAGACAATTTTTGGGGGAATCTTTGGGAGAAAAATACGAGGAAACATCCAAATTAATTCTACTTGTATATCATTTTATTCCAAATTTATTGTTTATTATGTTATTGTTCCAACTTTAATTTCCCAAGAATTGTTTGAAATCATTTCAAGCCATTTAAGTTGGAATGTCGATACAACCTTATGGTTGAATTATTTATGTGACAGCGATCTAAAAATTGCAAAACGATTGCAAAGACTTTTAAGCGTCTCAGACGACTATGAATGCAAACACGTCTGTATTCGGATTAAAATTGCATTTGGCACTACTGTTTATACTACCTAGGTGTCCTATATCACGGTACTAGCTTTCTGAGCTACATGCACTTAAACGTTCCGGCTACGCCTATTGGATAATTTACGACCGGCTGAGCATTCTGAGTGATGCGCAACATGCAACAGAGTATCTGCATCCCCGTGTGTCACGCGTGCCTTGTGCACTTCGAAAATCATCGGCGTGTACTGTCGGTGTATTACATCGATGATGGAAATGGCGACCTAGATTTTTTGCGAATAGATCGTGCTGCTATGGGGTATAACTGTAACATGGTTTCATCGAGAGGAAATTATCGCGATATGCGAGAGAGGAACGAACATCTTCGTGCCACACCCTCGTCGTCATCGCGTTAAAATAACGTTTTGGCACACCCGCGCGCTGCATCACCATGAATATTTATGCGCGCGACAGGTGCTCGAAAGCGGAATCGAGCTGGCACATCTACCCGGTGAGAGTAGCAGCGATGAGCGAGAAAGACGTGCTCGACATTGCACCCCGTTCGTTGCCCCGACCCTAATGGAGCCTTAACGCTGAAACCTTCTCGAACTTGGTCAACGGCCATACGCGCTCACCTCACCTCAATTTAATTGTTGCCGACGTGTAATTATGCCGCGCGGCGGGATCGCGTGACGAAACCGGGACGAAGTTAATTTTCGGATGTAGCCATTTTCATTATTATCGCGAACTCTCAGCTGCGTTTCCGTGGTCTTCTTTCTTGTTACCCGCAGGCGTGTCGGGAACGATATTAATTTTCATTATCAAAGGGCAGTGCACCAACTTCAGAGCTTTCGAGCGTCGAGAGAAATGTCTTTGTTGCAATTTGCCGGTGAAGTGAGTTATTTTAAATTCATGGAATTGATTCACATTAGAGCACAGTGCAATCACTCGTTTCATTTACAGACATAATTTACTATCCTCTCACACAGCTCTTGAGTCTAAAGATAATCAGAAACTCGCGCATTAGATAATTTAACGTGCAATTTGATCGTTCAACAATTCTCAATCTTTTTATTTCTTAATATTATATATACATTCCTAATATTAAAATAAAGTAGAAATAGATACAGGTTTTGTAGTTCTCTTAGATAATATTTGATCACGGCTTATTGATCTGCCATAGAAAGTGAAATAGTTTCTTTTCAAATCTGCACATGAAAATAACCATTTTATTGAAGTATTTAAAAATTTTAATTAGATACAGATCAAACAATAATTTTATTCAATTATCAAATTAATTATGTAGGACACTCAAGTTTGATTGCTAAAGCATCAAAACTTTTGATACTTTACTGGTACTGGTGTGCATTGCACACCATGCTTAAGTTTTCTACATAAATATTTTATCCAAATATTTTCTACATAAATATTTATCAAACAATTTTAATCGTCTAATAAAATTTTCAGATCTATATTTAGCTAAACTTTTAAATACTTGAGCAAAATCGTTGTTTTTTTTTGTCGTTTAAATAATAAATACAACTGCACAGCTTCAATCATTCGTACAATCATAAACCCCAGAGTCACAGTTGATCTCTGTGCGTTGATTCAACTGTTAGCTTCTAGGTGTCAATCTGTGCTGCCTAATCTTGTACATGCACACCCCGCCCTTGCCGTGTTGTTGGGGATGCTTGGACTTTCCACCCCGCCCTTACTCACGGCCTACATGTGGTGACATTTCCCGCATCGAGCCCTAATCTCTGTATCGTAATGTTGTAGTTTCGAAAGGTTGCAGGAGAACGTCAGAGAGAGGACCTCAGATGGGAGCGCGACCTGGACCGGAAAAGCAAGTCGAGGGGTGGCTCGCCCGATCGCCATCAAGCCTCTGATAGAGGGAGAGCGACCAGCCCTCAGAGAGTCGTCATGCCAGCTCAAACGGGCGGTAAGGATCATTTTACTCGTTCATGCGAGATATCTGTTACTCCTTTATACTACAGAAAAATCAAATTTCGCGTAATAGTCGCGTGTTACGATACACTCAAAGAAATAAGAAAGTATATGGCTCGTTTTTTTTTATATAGAGGAAAATGGAGTTCATAATATGATGTTATTAAATACTATTGATTTCAAGGATGGCAAGTATAGTGCTGTTACTTTTTATATTGATAAAAATATACGGTATTACGCGTTATTTAGGTAAAAGTAACTCGTTACAAGTCAGGAGTTATTTTTTGCAATAACGATTGATTTTTCCAACTCTGGTGTTACCGTTATCATCATAAAAAATTCAACGTCATTTATCGAATCGTTATTATAACAAAGTAAAGATAAAAAGTAACATTACATTACAAGTAAGTACTTGCCATTCTTGCTATTAACTTTTTGAGGATAAAAACTTTTTAACAAAAATACTTTAAAAAAAGATTACGTTTTCTAAAAATTTTTGGGGTCACTGAATCGACCTGAATTCGATTCTTAGAATTCTAAAATTCAAATTTCAAAAAAATAATCTGATTATAGTGAAACTCGGTTTTAGATTCTTGATAACGCTGCATTCGAATGTAACCTGAAAAGATCACATTTCAAAAGCGTACCTTCCAATAAAGGAGACTCTAATGTCACAGAGTTAAATCAGAATTTGAAAGTCAGTTTGAAATGATTTCAATACCAACTGTTTATGTAACTCTGATAAATAAAACAAAACTGGAAACTTGATACGTTATTTTGAAATTAAAATTCCCTAAAAGCAAATTTTATGATAAGATATTTTAAAATTCTATATATGCCACATATTGAAACCACTATTTAAAATTATATATTTTTTATCTCAAATTCAAATAAATTATCATTTATAGAGTAATTATTAAATTACCTCACAGGCCAAATCATAAAAATCGAGCGAGCAGTTTACAGAATAAAAGGAGATGCCCAAATAGGCACGCCCCTTCACGAAGGGTAAATGTATTGTAAAATTAGACTTATACTTTTATATATTATTTTTATAGAGATATGTTTTAAACTTCAAACGTTTTAAATTTTTAATTATAACATAAATTTTTATAAATATAAGTAAAATTATATTCTCGAGGGAGAATATAATTTTACTTATATTTGTAAAAATAAATATTTTCGCGAAAACACACAAAATTGTTTTAGATATATAAAAATTGTTTTATATATTTGTTATTATAATTGTTTTAGATATATAAAAGTTGTTTTATATATTTGTTATTATAATTGAATAATTTGCAATTACGAAAACGCATTATTTTTATCATAGTCAATCAACAAATGTTATTCAAGATGAAAATGAGCGTCAAATTTCGTATTACGTTAACCGCTTCATCTTTCAATTTACTTAGGGTGTTAAACCCCTAACATCATCTTTCAATTTCCTTGATAAAGCGATCGAGCAGGAAGGCGGTGATTTAGACGATGAGGAGGAACGTCGACGTCGCGCTCGTCGCGGAGGCGGTACAGTTCGTCGCAAATCTCGCGTGACCCGGCAAAGGTCGTACGACGATGAAATCAAAACAGCGACTACGATGGCCGCTGGTGGAGCACAACCCACGCATCCTGATACTGGCCTAGGACTTCCGGTTCAATTACCAAGACGAGCGTCCGCCTACGACGTTTACGCAGTACCTGGAAGTAGCGGTCTTAACGCGATGGCTATCGCCGCTGCCCAACAAAGAGCCTCTATTTCGGCGCAAGGTGCGTTGACATGATTCATTGCAAGAAATGAAAAATTTATTCTTTGATTTCCGAAAGCTCGCGATGTTAATTTTATTTTACAACGCAGCTTTTCTGTTTACATGCAGAAAGAAAAAGTTTGCTGATGTTTTTAAATAATAATAATTTAGCTAGATCTAGATCTAAAATTAATTTTGTTTGGAGTAAAATAATTATGTAGAACGCTCAAACTTGCTGCTAGAATGTTACAACTTTTTGCAGCATTGTTATCATTACGTTAAGCATTCTAAATAATTATTTCAATGATTCAATCCAAAATTATTTTCAGATCTATACCTAACTAAATTCTTAGATATTTCCGCAAAAATATTTTTTCAGCACAATTATACAGGGTGAGTCATTTTAAGTGATACACTAAAATATCTCGAAAAATATAATAAATATGAAAAAATGTTTTAGACCAAAGTTGCTCAGTTACTAAAGGGAATGATGACCTTGGTTGACCTTAATGAGATATCCTTAAGGCTAGGTCAAGATCATTGATTTTTTTAAATGGCTAAAATCTTCTGAATATTGTTCAGAATCATATCCTGAGTAATATTTGTTAAGATCAAGATTATTGGAGATTGTTTCTCTTATTTTTATTTTTGCATTAAAAATTTATTTTTGTTTAAAAATGAAAATGAGAGAAACAATCTCCAATAACTTTGATCTTAACGAATGTTATCCAGGACATGATCCTGAGTAACATTTAAGAGATTTTAGCCATCGGTCGGACACTTTGCGTAATGCTAATGTCGGCGGTACTGTAATTTTCAAGCTTTATAACTCGAAAAATACTTAATGAAGAATAACTTTATTGCAATGTTTTGAGAATACCTTGATACCAACTATTAGATGCTGAAATAAAAAATAAGGTGTACCATTTAAAAAAATCGATGTAACTTTGATTAGGCCTTAAGGACATCTCATCAAAGTCAATCGTGGTCGCTATTTTTTTTCTTTCTAGCAACTGAGCAACTTTTGTCTGCAACATTTTTTCGTATCTATTATATTTTTTGAGATATTTTAGTGCATTACTTAAAATGCCTCACCCTGTATAATATCTTAATATTAGGTTCGATATTTAATAAAAAATATTATTTTTAGTAAATATTTGACATAAAATATATAAAAGTTAATATTTTTCATCACATATTTTTATATCTAAAATATCAGTTTCGCATCAAATAAATCATTCATGCATCAGACATCTCACTAAAATAACGAGCAATATAATATGTATTGGCGTGCTATATTACATGTACGCATAATTCCTCATGATTTCTCTCATTAATACTATCTTTGACCTCCCGGGCTATTCCCAGGAGGAACTTTAACAACCCACTCTTCGATCCTGGCGAAAGCGCCGAAATTTCCAACTTCTACACTTCCCTGCCGATAGCAAGCTGGCAACATATGCTCCGATTTCTCCGCCACACATTGCGCGTTTACGAGTTATCGCAATGGCATCCGCGACAAGTTAGAAATGACTGTGCTCTAAGGGATTCCAAGGGCTGCAAAAGCTGCTAGAATAATCGAATAGACCTTGTCGAGCAACAGTAATTCTAGCTTATGTATTGTTCGTTCTGTTCCATAACTTCCTCTGTTTCGTCGTAGAAACAATTTACTCCATTACGAATCCAAGCGATGTTTCACCATCAAAGGCAACTCTGAGGAAATAAGTAAACCGATTTTTGTTAAACATATATGTTGACCACGTGATATGGTCTTATTCATTCGCTCGACATTTTCTGCCATGAGAAACATTAATACACAACAGGAACTTTCGACAATATAGTATACTTTCAAACCGCGACTTCCATCTCAATTAATTTCACGATCCCAGAGAGATAATTATTGTAATTTAAACGTCTCTAAACGATACTTATCATGTGGAAATTTGAGATAAAACTTTATGAAAATTTCACGTAATACATCAACAAATTGTTAGTAACCAGTTGTTCAGGATACCATTAAAATTTTCCGCACGGAACAACTTTAAATAACAACTGTGAGACACTAGTTTCAGAATTCCCATTTTCATGCATTCAATTCAGTCGCGTCTGTCGGACGTGTGTCGCGTATCCTGAGATACATTTCTATAACTGCAGTGTAACTTGAACAGTGCGCGCGTATATTACCAGCCTGCGTGATCGGAAGCACTAAACAAACATCTCGACTCGACATAGAAATTCTGGTTTTCTCTTTCCTTTCCCTCCCACTCTTCTTCGATCTATCGAAAAGCCTTGCACGCGACGAACTTGCAGCGTACTTTCTATGAAAACTATTTCCGATGCGTCATAGAGAAGCGTACGGACGTAACGCGGTTTCAAAGCCATCAGTACTCATGCATGTACGCATTGATCGCCTATTCAGATACTCTTAAAATTTCCATTTTGCTGAAGGTAACGTGTTCCAGCCTCAATTTGATGTTTGACTTGTTATAACGTGAGTTTCGTCCGTCAAATATTGCGATATTGCACAAAATAATACAGGTACTGTAAAACAAACTTTGATCGGCCAACTTAAGTTTTGCATAAATCGAGAGAAACCCAAGCGAGAAATTCCCTTTTCGAGATAGCTCGGTAACGGTAATTACTTAAGAAAATTGTAGCATTATTATCATACATTATTATTATATTACAATTTGAAAAGAAAACATGAAATGAACATGCAAGTGTATATATACAGATAAAATGACATTTTATTGACTATAGCGTCTTTGAATAAAAATTTTATCTTCGCAAAAATTTAATTAGCAGGTCTTTTATAACTTTTCAATTTTTAACATTAGAAAGTTTGATAATACAAATGAAAGTTCAACCAAAAAGATTAAAACGAAAATTAAAACGACGAGGAATAAGATTTAATTATCTACATCTAACCGTGAGATTAAATTGTCAAAGTTTTTTTAAATTTTTCTCTCTTTCTCTTTCTTTTTCTAATTAGTTATAATGATATTTTAATGTTAATATCTCATTTTTTCCTTTTCTCTTTGTAGTAAAACAAAAATATTATATCCCTATTCAAATAACTCGTATATAATGTAACCTGTACTTGTTTCTCTATCCTATGTAATCAAAAGCTGAGAACTCCACTTCCTGGTGGAGAAAAACAACATTGGCATTTGACTCGCATCGTACTTTAGTGTGAAACATTTCGACTATTTTATTTCTTTCAAATATGTTTAACTTCTTTGAAGTCTTTATGTAATAACTACATATTTCGATATCGACTTTTTCATATATTACAATATTATTTCTAGACAGAGATAAAAAACTAAAAAAATGAATATAAAATTAATATATTTCTAAATAGAATTATTTATTTTTGTATATTCGTTCACATAATTGCAATATTTTTCCCTATCATGTTTTAGTAATTAATACAAACATTTCTAGGGAAAATATTTTTTAATAGATTTTAAATATAATATCGAAATATTTTTTTTTTATCAATTTCAAATTGTGTGTGTGTGTGTGTGTGTGTGTGTGTGTGTGTGTGTGTGTGTGTAAGATTTAAAATATGTTTTATAGCCTAACTCTTATCTCTCCCGAGCCGTTTTATTAAATCCATGCTACTTTTATATCTCCACTTACAATATATTTTATTATATCAAGGATATAATAAAATATAAGAAGTGCTTCATTATTCAAGGCGATTTACTCGCTATTATGAGTCACATTTAATATTTCAAGTATAATATGGTCGGCCTTAAAATGTCGTTGGTCATTTGCTTCTTTGCAGGCACCCGAGAACCTGAAGAACGGGCTCGCAGGTCCTCTTTCCGCGCTGTAAAACCAGTGATGCCGTACGACGCGGCCGACGACGAGAAGATGATTAAGCTAGACTCGTCATCTGCACCTGCGGTGGTACCGCCTGTGTCCCAACCCGTTCTTGTACCCGACGAAGAAAGGCGCAATCGACGAAGAGGCTCCCAATTGTAAGTTACTGTTGGCGCCGTTATAAGATTTATTATGTAAAAGAGGAGAGAAAACATGACCACGCATCTACACTACAATGTATAATATATAAAGCAAAGTGAAATCCGTTTTTTATTAAGAAGTTAAGCTATTCGGCTTGACATGGCATGTTGAAAAACTGATTCCAATGCAATTTAATTTGACGTTTATTACATGATAACAGCACTCGCAAGATCTCATTTCTCATTTTGTTATTATATAGTTAAATATTTATAATTTATATCAATAAAGTTACAACAACGTATTTGAATTCTTCATATACATCGGATAACAAAAAGTTTAGCCATAAAGATTTATGTTTATCATATTATTATAGTAATGTATATTTACAAAAAAAGTAAATTTTATATTATTAGTTACATTTTATTAAATATCAAAAATAATAATTAATATTAAAATAGCCACCTTTAACTTTGATGAAAGTTTTAAGGCGTTTTGGGAATACAGTGGCTGCACATCTTTCTACGGGTAATTTCTCCCAGGTGGCCAATAGAACGATCTTCAGTCTACTATAAACCGACGAAAATCTTTTGATGCAGTCTTTTTGATATTTAATGAGATGTAACCAGCTCTCTAGAGTTTTGTAAATATTTTTTAATGTTACTTTTTTTAATATATTACTATTAATATAATACGTTACTACCCAAGTAACAAGCTGACGTTATTTGTCGTCATTTTAACGTCAAAATGATAAATGACGTCAACCCTGCTACCCAGATAATAACTTGACAAATGCACTAAAATTGTCATACAAACTTTTTTATCACCCTGTATAATATATTATATATTCTTACGTTAGGTTATATATTTTCTGTTATGCAATATATTAATATACATTCTTAAGTAAACATCATAATGATCAACGTAATTAATTTTAAATAAGTTAATAATTAAATCCAATATAAAAAGAGCACACATACTTTTGCACTATTTTAATTAATATTAATGATAAATTGTTCGAATAATCTCCAGTAATTCAATCATTATTTCGGCTATCTGCAATAACCTAACTCTAGCGATGGGAATGACGCAAATCTGCCGATTTCAATTTTGTACTTTAATTTCGAACTTTCACATATATTTGCTTGTTTTTTGACACCGAGTTTTGACACCGGAATTTTGACGTCACGGTAGACATTTCGCCTCTACTTTCCGAAAGTAATTTAAACTTTTACACTTGTGTACGTGCGTAAAAAAAAGACCTATCTCATGTTTTCCGCGTTGCATATGAGCGTTTATAAATTAAATATTTTCCATCCAAATATAACAGGCTAAATTTAAATTTTATCTTTCCGCATGTCTATTGAATTTTTCTAAAAAGAATAAAAAAAATTAATAAATAATTTCTTAGAATCATACAAAAAAGATTTTACAATAAATTACAAGTTTAATTCTAAAAGTATTTTTTCTAATAAGAAATGCTCTCAATATACTTTAATTCTCAATGTACTTTAATTCTCTGGAATATTTTTTTTTATGCTTTAAAACTGTTTCTCCTACAATATACATTTAAACGTACGATCGAAACTTCCTATTACATATTAGATAATCTATGGTCAGTTCTATAATTTTAACAAAATTATAGGATACTTGCATGAAAAACATGGAAATCAAAATTGAAAAATAAATCGACGTATCCTGAGATAAATTGTTAAAATATTTCTTGAGTGATGTATCTATATTTTCAATCCGCAAATGTTGATTATATCCATTTTATTATGAATGAAATAATTTGAAATATTCAATATACGAAGTATCTTGAAACAATTCTCACATACACAAGCATATTCAGAATATTTACTGAAAGATTTCCACATTTTTCCATACATTTTTTGACGCGAAATGGTATAGTCTTGATATGTATCGTTATCAATCAAATACGTTCAGAGTATAATATAAAACGATGTACGTTTCTGTCGTTTAATCTACTTTGATAAAACAATGTAATTGCCGCCTAGTGTTTACATCTCATTACAGCGCGTTTGCACCAATAAATTTGGATTAAACAAAGGTGGATTAAATCCACACTATCCGTTTTTTTGTAATTTTTTGCTAATAATACGGGCGAAAATTTACTTAGTTAAATTTAACTCAAAACGGATTAAGTTTTCCGGACTTAAGTTTTCTTTTGTAGCGAACGAATATCGATTCGTAACCAACGAAAGATTCCAATATAGAACCGAACAAGCATTTTTCTTGTATCCATCGGCGCGGCGAAAATGAAGATCGATCTACTCCGTCTGTGATTTCTTTCCTATTCCGCTCTACCGCGCGGGGGGGAAGGGCTTACTCATGATTACTCTTTTATTTCCAATAAAATGCAACGTGTAACGTATGTTGTAAGTACATATACGCGCACCGTCAGCAAGAGGTCGAGTGGATTGCAAACAGGGGAGTTTGCTACTAGAGAAATAATTAATACCACCCTATCCCTTCTCCTACTCTTCGTTAAGTGTGCGCATTTACTCGCGTGCGAGCATCTGCGGTTCTTGCCAAAGTCGAGTTCGGAACTGTTACAATTTCGGAGAGCTTAATTTTCCGCGCTATAGAAGGTTATACTCGAAAATATAGCATAACGGCAAGCTTGCGGTATTAACTATTCGAGAGGCTTGCGTTTATAATGCAGTACTCAATACGGATAATACTACGAAGCTGCACAAATAAAAAATATATTTGAATAACACAAATATAAGATTAAAATTAAAATTTGTCTTAAACATTTGCAATCACGTATATTCTCTATGCCGATTAGATATATTTCCATTTCTATAATATTTAATTCATTAAAAAATTTATTTAACCTTGGAAAATTTTACCTCAAATAAACATTTTAATCTTAATCGTTTGTATTTTCATTTTTAACATTTTTTTATTATTTACAAACGTATACAGAAAGAACGGTTTTGCGGAAATAAAAATTTAACTGATATAAAAATTTAATTAAATACACAAATCTGAAAATAATTTTGTCGGATTATCAAAATAAGTATGTATGACACTCAAACTGGTTACTAAAAAGTAAACATTTTTTACAGCATTATACTTGAACATCCTACATAATTATTTTGATAGTTCGACAAAATAATTTTTAAATCTAGCTAAATTTTCAGATACTTCAGCAAAACAGTTTTTTCCATGTACGATGCTTGTCTAAATCCGATTAAAAAAATAATTTTGTTTTCTATGCGATTTAAAATCTGAACATTTAATTCAATCGCTGCTGATATAATCCAATAATCGCGGTCAAAGATTTCTTTGAGCATTTTCTATATATATAGAAAGGATCGAAGGGTGTCGAAGGTAAGGAAGTGTCATCCCTGAGACAGGTTGTTACGCTCATATGAAGGAGTCGGGATGCTTGGCGGAAGGATCGCGCGATGATGTATCGCTCTTGTCAAAATTGGCTTAACCTTCGTGATCCTTCGCCGTCATCTTTCTTCTAGCCGAATGAAAAAGTTCGTAAAAGATGATGAGTTAAAGTCAGCGTTATAAATCATCTAGATCATGTAATCGTTATTATCTCATACAGTCAGATGGCATTGAAAGCTGACGCTTATACATATTAATTCTTCATACTCACAAGTCAATTTTGAAACACGTTTTAAAAATATTAAAAATTAATTACTATGAAGTTTTCTGAAGTATATAACATTTAGCTAACTACTGAAAATAATTGTCAGACTATCAAAATAATTATGGAACACTTAATTATTGATGACAATCTTGCAAAAATTCTTAATTCCAGCAATTAGTTCTACATAATTATTTTGATGGTACAAACTAAATTTTCAAATCTAGCTAAATTTTTAGATACTTCATCAAAACTGTTCTTTTTGTGTATATTAGTTACTAGAAATTGTAATATTTCTTTTGTAATTGTAATATTGTAATATTTCCTTTATAATTTTTGATAAATATAGTATACAGAAATTTAGATTAATGATAGATATTGATTGACTTTAATATTTCAAAATATAAATCTAATTAAACGAATTGTAAGCGAGTTTAATTTATTCACGAAATAAACATCATGCATCGTTGTAAACATTTTTTCATATAAGTTCTTTATAGTTTACATCTTCTTTTTACAGTCTCACCATCCAAAAACTATTTTTTGCAATTTGTAATTATTATATCACGTGAGAAATTAATTTACTTGTTTATCGAACATGACGTAAACCTGTATAGAAGAAATGGGACTGTCTCTTGTAATTTAATTTAGTAATCTTTAGTGAAGCATACGGCTTTTCAAAATACAATACATGATCTGTTCTTACGCCTTCAAAAAAAAATCATCGATTATTCACGATCAATGTACTATCTAAAGCGGCACATTCGTCGACCTCGATTTCGAGGTACCTAGATTGCTAAATTAAGAGACATGAGAGCTGCTGTTAGAACTAAAATAAGTGCGCGACACTTTTCCTCCTGCCTTATATCGGCCTTACACTGACAAGAGCCACCCTGTAAAGAGCGACGTTAGAATAGAAGTACACTTGTGCTTTAATACGACCGTGCTGCTACGTCGAAATTTGGACCGTGCTTCGAATGCTTGCATCGGCTGATCGTGCGCCGCATCAACCACGACCACGGTATCGTCAACTCGGTAAACCGCCGGAAATCAGGGTAACTCGTCCCGATAATTCTACTGAATATCGTACGTCTTAACTGACATACTTTCCGTTGCTGCCAGTAAATTTTCAACCCACCTCACGCGTCGAGTAAAGTTACCTTATCTTTCTCTCTTGTGGTAACTTCAAAAACTTGATTCTATAATAAGAATTCACGCTCCTTGTGTGTGACGAACTTTTATGTTCTCAGCAAATCATCTAAATTTATTATTAACATTGTTATCATTCTTTAACTTCATTATACATAATTTGAGAAAGATAATAAATGAACAATAAATTTTTATTTGATATAAATTAAATTAATAAAATTTATTTGATATCAATTTTTATCATAACAATTTTTTTGAAAGAGTAAAAAAATTTACTTGACCATTATGCAAATATAGAAAAAAATATAGAACCTAGAGAGAGTAATTAATAAATTTAAAAATGCAGATTTTCTAGAAAGTACTTAAATATTATAAAAGAAATTAGTTCAAAGTTTTGTCTCTTTATTTTTTTAATGAGACGCAAGTAATTTATAAAAAATTCTAAAGAGGAAGAGAAAAAATGTTATAATTTACATTGTACTTCTTCCTTTCCTCAACAGAAGTTAGAAATGTAATAATAAAGTTTTAATTCTCGTTTACTTATGGCCCGTCCGAGTAATTATTGTTTCCCCTAACTCTGGCCACGACATAATTTTTTAATCGTGTAATCTTGTAATTCCAATTTACTTACGGAACTGCGATTTAATTTAATTATCGTGTTTCGTTATTCTATCCTGTGTTCATCTTTCTATATAACTTGAGTTTTCGTAACTAAAATAGAGAACAATAACATAAACGCGCAAACTTGCAATTTATCATAATTATACAGAATTTTCTTAATTCTAGCAAATTTTATACGATTTACAGTTATATAAATTTTATACAAAATTTATATAATTTGTTTACGCAACAACAACTTTTAATGTTTATAAGTATTATAATGTTTAATGTTTACAACTTTTTAAATAATTTCTAAATAATTTTCCAATTAGTGTTTGTTTTAAAACGATTTTTAGTCGAAAACCAAAATAAGCTTAATTAAGTATATAAAAAATGCTAAATATATAGAAATTAATTTTGTTGCTATTATCAATAATGTATATTGTTACAGTTTTAGCTCTCTTTTGTGTGTGTTTCTCTTATATTTCAACTTTACATTTTTTCAACAAGAAAGTAACGCTCACACACACACAATAAGAAAGTAACGTGCAAGTAAAACAGAACTCTTTTTTTATGTAGACTCTCGACAGAGTGTACTCTAATCGATATCGCCGCGCAGCTCATTCTTATTCAGCGAAACGACCAGGAAAAGCTTTTATTCTGTCGGAGTTCGTGATGGCACTGCGCAATTAAGCGATTCTCCTTCAAAGAGTGGCTATGAGCTGCAATGAAAAGAATGGGAAGAATCTCATAAAGGGATATGATCTTGTAAATTTCCATCTAGCTCCGACTAACCCTCACACAAAACTAGAAGAGAGAGAGAGAGAGAGAGAGAGAGAGAGAGAGAGAGAAATCCTCTTTTGAAGCCGACATGTGACATTCCATTACATTTGATTGTAGAATTCGATATGAATGCAATACGACTTCCTATTGAGAATGAAAAAAAGAAATTTTGATGAGGAATTCAAAAAGCAAGCTTACTTCTGCGATCACATCTCTAAATATTTAATTGATTGCATTCTGATTGCAGTTCATATTCCTTGAAACTAATCTCTTTAATTCTATTCCCTCAGTTCTTTTCTATTTACTACACTATTCTCCCTCTATTCTAATTCAAAAATCGAAATTTTGTTATACGCCAGTTACGTTGTCATACATTATCGTTAGCCACAGAAACCTGCTCTTAATTATTCATATTCTTGTATACTTTATTCGTAACATATACATTTCAGTCTTAATTTATGTTTTAAAAAAAGGATATATGCTTAAACTTAATTTGCATACCGCGGACACGTGAAAAAAAAAATTTCCCCCTTTAAAGAATTAATAAATCATT
>NW_017306059.1:2879884-2881022 GCF_001594115.1 Trachymyrmex septentrionalis | reverse complement strand
ATTTTTAATCGTTTTAATATTAAGACTTTATTTATTATAAAGGAAATCTTAGTTTCAGTCTTAGATTATTTCTACATAACCATAGACAGATTGTTTTCAGATAATTTTGGATACAAAAAATTTAAATTATTAAATTTTTGAAAAACAGGAAAATCTTTATATTTTTATGTATAAAATGTATATGCTTTTTATCTTTTAAATCACTTTATTTTATCTTTATCTTTTTTACTTTATACCTATTTATATAATACCTATTTAATTATTTTAATTATACCTATTTAAAATTTTGCAATTTTCTTTCTAAAAAATGTTATAATTAATGCTTTTTTGTAATTATAGAATAAAGGTAAACAATATTAACCGTAAAACATAATTTAGAGCACGTCTCTCATACAAACTGCAAAAGACCAAGTAATTCTGAAATAGTATCTTCGTGCAAATGAAAGAAAATGGAGAAAAATATATATTTTTAGAAAATTATCGGCAAAAAACTTCAAGAAATCTCGCGGATTTACACGCAACTTTATCTGTTCCAAAACGCACTTTCTACTCCATCAAAACATGAGATTTGAAAGAAAATCAGATACAAGATCGTTCGCTATTTTCACTCTTGATCTGTATGATTGAGATATTTCCAAAAAGATTTTCCCTGCGGCTTGTAGTTTTATTTCTACCGAAATAAACGTCTCTTGGGCTCGTACGTTTAAAGCAAGATTTCGTCAAATCAACGATTTCATATTTTAAAGGTCTTGCTTGCGGCCGAAATCGCTTCTTGTCGATACCAAGCGAATTCGCATGATTGAACACGGTTATAGAAGAAATAACTATCAATGTAAGATCAAAGGAAGTCTATTTTATCCTCTGATACAGTGATTCCACCTTTGTAACCGCTATTAATAATAGATTCTTTGATGAATTTTCAGTCAATTCTTTGGCAAAAAAAGTTGATAAAAATAATCTAATTCTAAAAATATCTTATACTTAAAAAATGTATTTTCATGCCTCTTAAGACTTTTAAAGCATTTTTACGAAGTAAAACTTTATTAAAGTTGTATAGTTTCTTCAAAAATTATTAAAATTGGAAATTTATACTTTTTCTACATAAAAATAAATGTTATATTATACATAAAATATATTA
>NW_017306059.1:2869034-2879460 GCF_001594115.1 Trachymyrmex septentrionalis | reverse complement strand
GTGTGTCTGTATATATATATATATATATATATATATATATATATATATATATATATATACATACATACATACATTTAAACTGCGTTTTTTCTTGTACAGACTATAACAAAAAAATAAATTTGAAATTAAATAAAATATTCTCTTTTTATAACTACATTTAGTTATATTCTAAGACGAAGCGATGGCTGAAAGTAATATTACAAAAGAGAGATTCAAAATGCGATTACAAACGTCCTGAAAACGACAAGACATACGAAAGAAGCTTACAAAACGAGACAACAAGGAAGTCTTTTAATATTACTATCGATCATGTACGTCATACTATAATACTTAAAAATTGTTACTTATAAAATAAGAAATAAGAAATACAGATAGCGTTGATAATTCCTCATACGTCGTGTAGCTATTTTTCTCTCCTTTCTACCTTTTCACAAAATAATTCAATAATCGCCGTGCCACGATCGCAGAGTTATTTCTGAAGAACGGAAACGCTTTTACGGGGACAAGACTCGTTAAAAGTTGCACGGCTCGTTTGAAATCTATCTCGTTCGCCTTAACGTTACACCATTTTCTTCTTTGTTTTTCTTTTTTTTTTCGGGTCTTCAACGCTGTGCATAAAAATGCGAGATAAGCCCAACGCTGCGGGGCGCACGTTGGCTCAGCCGTCGGCGGAATTGCAAGTTTCAATTTGCAAGAGAAACGGAAGATGCAACGTAGGGGTTGCATCAACGTCATGCACGCTACGATATCGTTTGTTTAATGCAACGCAGCCGCGGGGCTGCTAGACAATAGTTTGCCAGCTTGCAAAACCGTGTTATGAATTTCTATTTATTTCGCGAATCGGCGTGATAACTTTTCCGATTTTAAAGTAAAACGGTAAAAACGCGTCTATATTCCTTCAATTGATGCTTAAAAATATCTCTTGTAGACCTTATAGTTCTTGTACCAGAAGTCTCTTGAAAAAGACATCTTGAACTTCTAACGGACTTCTTTACAAGAGCAACTTCAAGAATCGCACGATCACGTTTTCTTGATAACATGGATTCGAAGAAAATTCCGTCAAAAAGATCACCAAATCTTTACGATATAACTAGATCACTCAATATAATTTCTTAATTTTTAATAAATTTTAATGAAAAGATTTCGTATTCTCTCAACATTAATACTGCTTTCTAACATTTAAAAAGAGCTTTGAAAGTTACAGGTATATATGACTTCAATTCTAAAATATTATTTCGTACTTTTTAAAGAACGGAGCTGACGTACAGTGAGTGCAAAAAGTATTCGTATAAAAAAAATATTTTTTTTAAATAACTTTATTTTTAAAAAGTAAATATTATCCAGCGAGATATGAGTCATTGAATTGATGTCGAATCAATATAAATATGATGATTTCAACATCAATTTGACGTCGATTCGACGTTTAATTGACGATCATTGTTGGATAATTAACAATTTATTCATAAAGAATAAAATAGATTGTATGTTTCTTAAAAGCATATATATCAAAAAGATGTATTAATTATAATATTAATTATACAAAATATATCATCTGAAAAATAAGCAAAAATTAAAAATTGTATTGTTTGAATGCTCAAAAAGTATTCATATAGATGAGAAATTTAGCTTCTAAAATCAGGAATATATGCGAAGCTCGTTTGTTTATGTTAGAACAGAATGTATTCAGTGTATAAAATTACTAATTAGTGTTTATTTTCTACAAATAAGACTTTTTTTTATAACAAATTTCTTTGTACGAATACTTGCTCTGTATATATTTTTAATACTTCGTAAATATGAATACTTCATGTAAACTTTAACCTTACGTTTCTTCATCTATTTTCCAGAAAATGCTTTCTCTCTTGTCGTAACTATCGCTTTCTCTTTTACACAAGAAACTTTGACACGATTATGTCGGCAACTTTCAATATGTTATACACCAAAGCTCGTATACACCGAATTACATACACTCGGTAGTGCACCAGTGTTCCAACCTCTTCCTCTTGGTATACTTACATCTAAGAATATATTTTTACATTTAATACTGAGTTGATAGTGTGAATCGAAGTTTTCTTATACAAGAAGCCTGTATCTTCATAGAATTAAATTTCTTTATTTTTCTAAAATTTCTAAAAACTATTATCAAAGAAGTCTAATGATAATAAGCATTCAGTTAGCATATTATATTTGCTATACTGCGTAAAAGAAAACTTGATTTAAAATGTTCTAAAAAAAATTGTTTTCGAAAACAGCCATAAAGATAATTATGAAACCTGTATAGATAATTTTTAATTTTTTACTCCATGTAAAAATCAAGTATAGATGTTATTTCGGATTAAAAAAATTTTAGCGCTAAATATTTTCAAAGAAGATTCGGCACAAAGCCACCGATTGTTTTTGCGCAAAGTAGGATGGTTAAAGCAGTTAGGGTTACTTTATGAACCTCAAGCGTAAGCTTCCTTAGCCTTTATGGTCTAGAATTAGGACGGTAATTTGTGTCCATGACATCGTACCAACGTGGACGAGTAAATTTATGGCGTGCCTGGGAATGCTCATCGCGCGGCGGATAGTTTAACACAATTGCGACTACATCTCGTTATAAAGTCAAAAAAATTTTATTTTTGTTTAGTAAAAACGTCAGTTAATTGACTATATTTTTTATATCCTCTTCATCCATTTTTCCATTGTAAAGAAAATCTAATTTAACAATTAACCGTTTTGCGTTGAAAGGCAATTGACAAATTAAAATTCGCGTAGAATTACACCAGTACAAGTATTAATTTTTTTTATTACGCTTGCAAGTGTTCCATTTTCTTTAAAGTTGTAATTTAAGTAGTATGTATGATAATGAAAGTTGAAATTCATATTTTATTGTTTCCATAATTAAAATAAAAATTTCAATTAAATGCTGAAAAGAAATTTAAATATGTATCATCTAATATCACGCAGTAAGTAAAGAAATAAATAATACAGATACTACTTAATATCATTAAAACTTAGAGCTGTCAAAAGTTACGTAATTTTAAGTTAATATTATATATACTGATATTTATCGAGTGAAACAATATTTCTCAGCGGTTTATTATCGCAACTTTAACCGAGAAAGCTGAAAGTTGATATTGAATGTAACGTTTTTCGAGCTTCGCCTCGAGCGCTGGTAAAATTATTAAACTTGTCTTGGCTATTGAGGTAGTTTCGCAATAATAAAACTAGTTTCCATGTGGGTAGTCAATATCAATCTTGCGGCTTAGCCCGTGAGGATCTAAATCTGCCTAATCCGTATAATGGTTATAATCGGTCACTTAAATCGGCTTATATCCATGCTTATGGCAATGAGAGTCATTAGCGGTTTTCGTGTAACAATTTGTAGGTGTCGTTCAAATAGTTTGCTCATTTTATTTCCTAGTGGATAATTAAAGCAAATCAATAAAAAACTTTCCAAAGTAGAAAGTTATTAAGAATTTTGTACAATATACTCGAAATTTATAAGTCAAATATTTCAGTAGCAATTTATTAGCAATAAATTGATTAAAGTTAAGGATATAATATTTGGGCGATATTGTGTCAATAATTGTGTTGTAAAGTTAAGTTTAATTCGATAATGCTTAGCAAGTAAATGTTGTACTTAGCTGTCTCAATCATTTTATTGAATTGTTTCTATTGAATGTAATTGATTTAAAAAATCATCTTTAAATCCCCCTTTAAAGATATCAAATCCCTTTTTCATGGTATAAAGAATTTATTTTAAAAAGTTATTTTTTCACTAATACTACGTAAATTTTATATGTTATTTTAGACCCGACATAAACGCGATTAGAGCGTTAACTTCGGCTCAACCAGGAGCAGTAAAAGGTGGTCCTGCGGCCGTTGTTAGCAGAGTTGCTGCTGAAGAACGCGAATTGCCTAGACAGGGAAGTCTAGTCGACGGAGAAGGTATCAAGATTGTTATTCATGACGTCGACAGTGATCCTGGTAAGTCTTATTACGGAAATACTTTCAAAATGATACGTATATCTTAATTCTTATTTGACATTATTACCTTTTTTCACTGGTTATTTATTGTTCTCTAATATTTTTCTATATTCTTCGCTACGGAAAACGTATATAACTTACTTATATCACACCTAGAGAAAGGTTTCTTCGATTTAAAGAAACTTCTTTGCTATACGGTTAAAAAAAAATTTCTTTGATTTGAATTGTCATTTTTTAAATTTAAACATTATTTTTTGAAATTAAATAAAAAAATTTATTCGATTAAAAAAAAATATGTTCAAATCAAAGAAATAACGTTCAAATCAAAGAAATTTTTTCTTTAACCGTATAGTAAAGAAACATTTCTTTAAATTGAAGAAATCTTTCTCTGGGTGTATAAGTCTGCATGGGAAGAACGGTTTTGCTAAAGTATCTAAAAAGTTAACTAAATACAGATCTAAAAATAATTTTAACATGCACAATATGCACAAATAAATATTTTTTAATGCATTTTAGAATGCTTTTTTTCAATAAGATAAATTTCTATTTTGATCTTACTTCCTAACCTTCTGCTTTCTAAAAAAATATATAATTGCATAATCCGATGTCTAGATATCTGTAGAAATCACAGTGTCAGCTGATCCATTACAGAACACAGTTAAGTTAGTTACAGCGCTACCAACTTCGTAACTAAAAAGATAATTTTCGACACAGCTGACGGAACACAACCTAAGTTAGTTACAGTACTACCACCCTCGTAATTAAGAAGATAATTTTCGACACAGTAAACGGAACACAATCAAATGGATGGTTGCGAGAATGTCAAAACTTTTTACAATGTTATCCATCCTACATAATTACTTTGATAGTCTTACAAAATTATTTTTAGATTTGTATCTAGCTGAATTTTTAGATATTTCAATAAAATTTTTTTTATATGTGATACTGTTATATCGCAAAACGATATTTATATACATATTCACATATACAGTGATTATCTATCTTCGCGTTCCGTAAATAGTCCAGAAATAAATGCTTTACTATGAGTGCAAATGTTAGCATTATGCAAAAAAAAAAGAGGAGAAAGAAAACTGCGTTTGATCGATCGAGCTGTGGGCTTGCAAGTGGTGATTCAATTTCGCGGACAACATCAGTTTCAGTTAACTCCGAGGTTTTTGTCCTGCCAATAGTGAAATCTCGTTAATTAAAAATCGGGAATTTAATTTCGTAGGTCACCGTGAATCCGTTCTCTCGTTCGAGAGAGATCCAGAGTGTCGAGCTCAAATACCGATTAATTTGCTATGGGAAATAACAAAACGGTCCGAGTCTTTGCATATAGTAACACATGTTAATTATTGCGCGGTATCCGATATCAGCACGATCAGACATCGGCCTCGGTTTGCATGCAATTCACGCGCGACTTGCTTTTAACAGAATCAGTCACCGTATAGGAGTGGTATTACAATACATAACTAAGATCAATGATAAGCGCGCGTCGATACAAAAGAATCTTCCTCGCCGCTCTAATATAAATGAATGCAAACATAATTTTTACAAAAAATAATATATTCCAACAAAACGAGATAAAAATATATCATACTTCTCGATTATTAATCGCTAACGTTTATCTAATACATTTTCAGTGGATTTTTAAATTTTTCATGAGAAAGCTTCTCTTTTTTGCACACTGACGATAAATGTATTTTGCTTTTTATGAGTAAATGTATTTTGCTTTAAAACTTTATAAAGAGAAAAGAATAGCCTTCTCATATGATAACAGTCATTAAAATGCATGCATACAGCGAAGGATTTTTACTCGAAGTGTTAAGATTGTGGTCTGTAATTTGAGAGCAGTAGTTTCCTTTTATTTTTTTAAATATGTATATCAAATTGCACAAAGCGGAATCGTGAAATCATAACTTAGCCTGTTGCGAATTTAAAGTTGCTTTTTTATTGTTCGAAGGAATCGAATCGTATTATAGCCCTGTCTCGACATATGTATTTCCCTGTGTGGATTACTGAATACTCAGTGGACTACAGAAATATCTCAAAAAGCACGCTTTATATTCCTATTTTATGTTCGTTTTAACAGCGAGCTTACATTACAGTAGAAAAGAAGCGTATTTAAACGCATTTAATCGATCCTCTTCTCTGCTACAATTCTTGTAGATATAAACATAATTTATTATAACAAAAAAAAACGTAAAAGCTTAATTATTTTATCTTTTAAACACAAAAATGTTATTCAATGAGATACTGCAAGGTATTATTTAAAAGCCTTCTGATCGAAATTTAATGTTAAAAACGGATATTTAAAATAAATTAGATAAAAATTATAATTCTTATGCTCAAACATTCACGATTACGATACACGTGCAGCGTAATTTCTAAATATGTACCATTATGCAATGAGATCTGCATAGATAATTTTTACGTTAGCTGAATGATTTTATCATCACTAAAGATGAGAAGCTAAGTAACTTAATTCAGTCACGATGCACTATCTTTTTATTATAGCTGACCTAATTTTTTAAACCTTTCTATAAAAGCGACCCATCATTTTCTCATCATATTTAATTAAAATTAAAGGAAAATTATCTTTTGAAGTTCAAATATTGATTCAATAAATATACTAAATCTTTAATATATTAATTTCATTGAATATATATATTGTATATATAAATATCTTCCGAGAGAAAATTCAAAATTTATTTAATTAATAATTTTGTATCTTGTATAATATTTATAATTGAATATGTCCCTATTCTCAAGAGTTCTTATAATAAATAATAATTTATTATAAAGTGTATATATGAAAATAATAATGACTTGTCTAACATTCAAATATTATTTTATAAGATTATTTCTATAAACTTTTGAGATTATACGATCGTTATTTAATAACGAAATAACGCGAAAAATAAAAAAAATTCATCGACGGCGATACTGTCGTCTTTTACGATAATAAGAAATTGACGGTCGACAGCGGACACTTGAAAGCACGCAAGAAACATTTGGATCGTTTCCAACGTTTACGATTTTCCGAAAATATCACGAGACCGCTCGACGTAGTATTTTTCTCTTCACTGACGGGTCACACCGAGTTACAGCTGCAAAAACGGACCGTTTCATTTTTCTCGCCCGGCAAGCAACTCCTAGGTCCGTGCGCAATATCGATTGCAGTTGCAGCGGTTATCGCGATCTGACACGCCATGCAAGAGCTACGTGGGAATCGCGATCTGTCCACGTGTTCATTAACGGCATGTCGATCGGAAGGCAGATTACGGCATCGCCCATCCCGCCGATAAACTGCGATGCAACAAACTGCGCACAAAACGAAAGGAGAAACGCGAGAGGGTCGCGAAAGGTAGAAAGAGGGAGAGAGTAAAACAGAGATGTGAAGATAACATGTACCTTTCATACTAAAGTGATTGTATGTAATTTTACCATGTGTAAGCTCACCACTGCGACGGATAACGCAGTTTGCACAGAGTCATTTGTTAAAATCGTTAGTGGGTCACGTAATTATACGCCTCGTAAGGACAGGGTCTCTCTCTGAAATATTTTCTGAATTAAAGGAAATTTATAAGAACGCGTGATAAAAATGTGTAATTATGAATACACAAATTAAAGAATTCCAATTACTGATAATTTCATAGAATTTTTAATACAAAATAAAAATATTTTATAATTTAATTCGAAGATTTGCTTTTTGCAATAGCTTAAAAATTAGATTGTATTATGATCAAGTTTGTTATATCTTTCCTCCACTTTTCGTTGTAAGATTAATATATTAATTACATATATATTTTATATATTAATATATTATATATTAATATATTAATTATATTATACATAAATACTACTTAAATAGAAACAAATCCTATACAAATGCTTCTTAGAAACAAATTAATAGATAAATTCTTGCTTGTTGACCTGACAAAGATTGTGAGATCTCCTAAGTTTAGAAAATTAAAGTCTCACATTCAATTGATTTAATATGTGTAGCAAATTAATTTGCCTACTAATAATAAATGCATCGTGATAAAACACGCAAAAAATGAAAAGATAATCACACATTTTCTATGCTAGTAAATAATTACACAAACTTATAGCGTCGCGTAGTAGCACTAACCTACCAATGAAATTCGCGTAGAATTGTGTTCAACGTTTTTCATTTAAAGTTGTACCGACTTGGAAAGTGCATATATATGTAATTAAACAATTTCTTTACGCGTATAATGCAATTATGTTAGGAAATTTTCCGTTTGTCGATATTTGAATATCAAGAATACTAAATACAAATGTTAAGGATCAAATCGTGCAAAAAGATTATTTAATTATTTACACATCTATATATATATATATATATATATATATATATGCACATATATTTTTAATGTTAAAATACAGTTCTTAAATATAATACTTAGTATGGTTCATCAGTAAAAAAATATCTTTCTACTGTATTTTAAATTCGTTAAATAATTACTCTATAAATTTGATTGTATAACTTCGTAGCCTGTCAGTTGGCATAGGACACGAATTCGTTAAGAGATAATGTAAACTCACGAATAATTGACGTGATTCATTACCTTTTCTTATTTTTTATTTAAAGCTTTTTATTATTACTTCTGTTTTTTGAACAAATCTATCTACGTTTCAAAAGATTAAAAATTTACTTCATTTTCACTTCGTCACATTGATATGTGTTTTTATCTCAAATTTATCTACAGATCAACTTTCCGAGGCAAAGTGTCGGGTTGAAACGTAGAAGAGATTTAATCGGGGGTTGTGCCTAAATCGCCTTTATGCTACATCGAGCAGAAATTGTCGGGGCGCATTATAAAAAAAAAAGGAATTGTTAAAAAATCTCGACGTTATTCACTTCGCCTCGCTTCGCGGTCCTTTTATATAACAGCTCGCCGTGACGCGTATATTAAGCAGAATTTTTCGCTCTCGCATAAAATGCAACAACTTCAGTTAAGCTTGTTTCCTTGCACAGATATTGCTACGATTTATGTCGACGTGTGTAAAATAACTGATAGATATTGGGTGAGATAACATCTATCAATCGTTTCACATACTCTGCAATCGATATGATCGACAGTTAAATAAATTTCATTTCTTTTTGAATCTATCATGTTATAAATTAATTCGAGCATACATCTGCTAAAATCATGGCAAGTTTTATGACCAACCTGTTCTTTCATATTTCGTGGAAATATTCCAAAAGCTATTATCTAGCCGTGAGCATCTACATTTCCATTTCAAATTAGAAAAAAAATGTTTTTCTGTCATACTATTTCACGAATTTTATTTTTAAATTATATCTATAAATTACAACTGTGTTTTGATATCTGTAAGATTAGTTTTATTTTTCAGAATTTCGTTATATATATATGATAAAGTTCTAGCTCTTTCACAGAAAAATTTGAATAGTTTCATAAAGTTGTTATATATTTTATATACATTTTTTATCAATACTATTTTTTAGTACGTCTTTGTATTTATTCAGGTATTAAACTTATTTATATACTTTTTTTGTTTAGTTTCATAATTTTATTTTTTTATTTATTTTCATGATTTACTTCTTTGGATATTGTTAAAGAAGAGATGATTGCTTTTGCCTACAAATCGATTGCCTACATTACTTTTCCATGTAGGCAATCGAACTGTAGGCAATAATTTTTGTGTGCAAACGAACGGTTGGCAAAAAAAGTGTAGGCAAACGATACTGTAGGCAATTGATTTGTAGGCAAACGGGATCCCCCCGTCAAAACATGGAAATACGAAAAACGACGATTAATTAAAGTTAATTAAAGTTAATTAAAATTACTGAGTTTTAAAGTTGCGTTTATATTTCTTTCAGCTCCACGAATAAATGCGAAGAGAAGAGTAAAGCTGAGGAGAGATCCGGTTACGGATAAGGGACACAGAAGTGAGTATCTATAATTAGAAGACACTAATTATTACTGATTGAAACACCTTCGATGTACTTGAAACTTGAGATTCGAGATTCTGAATTCACTCTACAAACTTCTATCAATCGATCACAGTTCTCAGCACTGATATCGCCGATTTATATAGCTGATACTCTTTTTATCGTGCAAACATGATAATAGTAGATACTTTATGCTATCTCTATATATAGTTTTGAATATCGTCTGCAATTTCCGTTGTAACTTCAAATTATATTAAGATTTAAGGAAAAAAACTTAGAAATTACATTAAGATTTCGACGTTATTGTTACATTAATGCAATGTGTCAGCGTTAAAATTTCAAATAAATTATACTATTTTTTTCTTAATATTTACTAACTGATATATACGTACTTATTTTAAGAAAAGTGTTGATGCTAGACAAATTTCTTAATACTTAAAGTTATAAAAAGATTTTATGTGATATTTTTCAAATATTGAAGTACAAACCAATCAAATAAAAAAAATACTG
>NW_017306059.1:2863694-2868934 GCF_001594115.1 Trachymyrmex septentrionalis | reverse complement strand
ACTATATTAGGAATAATTATCTATTTATATTATCCGTTCATATTTTTCAATCTTATACATATAATAGTATCATCATTTCATCTTTAAAGATCATCAATACTTGAGAAGAAATTCAAATAAAACTATTAATAAAAAATTTAATAAAAATTTCAAAAACAAGATGACGCAATAGAAATGTAAATGTCAAGACTAGCAGAACAAAAGATCAAGAGTTCTGTCTGATAATAGTTAATTATAATAAGAATAACGATGTTTCTTGAGAAGACAACCGTACTTTGCAGAATAATCGCTCACTAAAGGAGTGCAACAGGTTCGGAAAGCTTGGTGTGATGGTAATCGAGAGATTAACGAATCGCGAAGTACTTTGATAGGATCCGAGTTAATCAGTAATCGGGGCTACGACACCATTAATCTTTCACCACTCTTCGGAGAACTCCATTTCTCTTTGTCATCCTTTTGCACGCCACTTCCTCTCTTTGGTTATATTCTCTCTCTTACGCTTTGTGTTTATCCTCCTCTTCCGTTGCCATTTGACACCTTCGGTCTTTTAGGCCCTTTGTGACTATTCCACTTATATGATGTTTCACATATCGCTTACATTTACATATTCAATGAATTATGTATTATCATTTGTATCCACATCCCACCTATACATAGTTTATTCCAAGAATTATTAAATCCAAGATTACGTCGTATACTTTTAATTGAAAGGAAAAGAATAAAACTAGATCCAGATTCCGAGAAAAACCGTTTAATAACATGGCTGCGTTGCCATATCATTGCTTGACTTATTATCATTACACATATCATCCGATATCATATCATACTATACAACACGTTTGTCAATGTGGTGCCTCCGCATCACACGAAGGTTGTCAATGCAACCAACCGTTTGCTCCAAATGGGTGACAGCTTACAGTTATATCAACCGTTATATAATAGCTACTGCTACAGGATGCATATGCGTTAGGTAAATAGCCAGGTAAATGAGCGGAGATGAGAGAGACAGAGGCAGCAACGGCTCTAAGCCTGCACTCGACGAGTAGTAGGCGTGCGATTGACGTTTAATTATTCGTTGCGCATTCAGACGCTTCGTTTCCTCTATAACACACATCCATGAGCTCTCGTTTCTCCGTTTTGACACGGTGACACACAGCAGGGGTTACCGGAGAAATTTGTACCGATTATGTTTTCGCCAACGTAATTACAACGAACTGATTCAAACAGACTGTTCGAGATTATCAGAATTACAACGTAAACAACGTAAACGAGCGTTTTCAATATATTAGATAGTATTCTAATTAAATCAATTATTAATCATTTTTATGAAGATCTTTTGATAAATTATAAGTTAAGTTATGTTAAAGTGTCGAGATTAAGTCTTATTGTGGATGTTTCCTGTCTGCAATGGGGGGTAATTTGAATCGATTCGTGCCTCGTCTTCTATTATTTACATATATTCGTCAGCCTCGCGAATTTCGCATCGTTATACAATTACTGCGAGCACTATAATCAAATATTAATATGTACGCTAATATTTAGAACAGTTAATGCATTTATTTAATAACATGAAATTCCCGTCCGTGACGACCGCACCGTAATAGAATTTATGAACTATTACAGTTCCAGTTTCATAATAGTTCCAGTTTCGTCGTGTAGCTCGCATTATTCGTTTAAAATAAATATATATACAAGCAATTTAAATTTTATTTGTATTTTTTAAATAAATTTTATTTATAAGATAAACAAGTTAAAATTTAAGATTATATTTTAAATCACATTTATTGATAAAACAGATAATCCAACATCGAGTCAACGTTGATTAGATATGAAATTATTAATCTGCATGCGAAAATAATTGGTTTTCATCACTGCTGCTGCTTATATGGCATTACGTAAAGATTATTTATACGTAATCAAATTCCATTTAATTGACTTGTAATAAATAACTGTAATTTCAATTCAAAGCTAATACGATTATTAAGTAAAATAAAAATCTTTTAATTTATAATCATTTATTAATAATATGTATAAACAACTTTCAAAATATTTTTGAAATTTTTAAATTAATCTTTTATGGTAATTTAGTAGATGCATTTTGTTTTTACACTCATTCTTTCAATCGCTTGTTATTGTATGTATAATTGCGATTATTTAAAAACAAAGCTTTACGCAGCTTGCTAATTTGATAAATGTATATTACTCCCAACGGTACCATTTATGCATCGTTTTATCCTTACGCATGGAACAACACCTACTAATCACGGTATTATCAACAACTAATCTATTATAACTACACAGAAAGCACAATAACAATGGTACCACTTCTCGATTCGTGCAATTCCAAGAGAAAGCCATTAAGCGCGATGATACGTAATACACGTACTGGATGTAACTGGATGCAATTGTAATTCCAAGCCACAATTTCGCAATGACAGCTTCTCCATGAATGATGACAAGGCAATAACTCGCGGGAGGATAAACAAATATGAATATAATATCCGTATTTGTGCTATCATTGTATCTACAACCGAATTAATCGGAAAGAGATTAAAAATCCCATAAATAATAATCCTATAAGATGATTAAAAAAAATCCCATAAATTAATTGGAATTATTATTAAATACTGGCATATATTTTATACTTTATTTGATATTTATTAAAATAGAAAGACGACCAATAAGCAGTATCATAAAAGTTGTGTACCTCTGTTTGTTCAATTTTCAATGTAAAAACTAAATCAATACTAGCAGTAAAAATTCAACACAAGGATAAAAATCGGATATTTTCTCTGCAAAAAACGTTTCTATCTTTTCAAACCATAGTAGAACTCGACAAACAGACATTCAACGAAAACCGCGAATATGAAAAGCCATAGGTTTGAACGTTTCATAAATAGTAACGGTGTTGTAGCGCGTGAGAAAGACCTGTCGCAGCCGCGCACGAATCCAAATTGCAGTTGCCGGCATTTGCACACATCTATCTCCGAATAATAGCTTTTCGTGCAAATCACAGGACACACGGATGCAGCTGTGCTCTCAGCAAGGTACGCCAATATTCGGACGCAATCGATCGACTTTCTCTCTCTCTCTCTCTCTCTCTCTCTCTCTCTCTCTCTCTCTCTCTCATCGCGGCCTCAATATAGAGGCGACGCATTAACGCAAACGGACATGTCGTCCCGTGTATTTTACAAGTCCGTTTGTAAACCGCTCGACTTCGTCGCATATCCAGATACGTACATGTCGATCACTTCTCCGTTGACATGATCTCTCGCTGAGGCACCATATCTAACAGATCTCATAAAAGCGAATTCGCGCGAGATAAAGCAAAAGTTCCTAAATAGAAAATGACTAATCTCACTATCAGGTGTCCATAATTCCTAAATTATAAACAATTATATCTATGCAAATTTAGTTTTAAAAGTGTATGATAACAAAACTTTTTATCATTTTCAAAAAAATGTCTATCTTGGTAAATTCAATTAAAAGACATGCATATAACTGGAAGAAAATCAATGAATTTTATAAAGCTGTATTTTTGCCGATTAATCCTGCATGAAAGGTCGTAAGAGAATATTTTTATAGGTAACAATCGATAGAACAAACAATTTGCAGGTGTGATCCGCTAGTTGTGTGGCGGCTAAATATTTTTACAGAACACGGCAACGAATAACATACTATGAGGAATAACGATGTCTAGAATTAACGATCAACAGGTTGACTATATGGATACATAGAAATCTGTTTGATTTAATCACGAGAAATGGGGACATATGCTGTGGCAGTTTTGGCGAATATTATCAGGGCTGTTTAATCGAAAACATACGCACGAAATAATAGGACGAACAATATTACAAACAATACACTGGATACAGTATTTGACATATGATATGCAAATTTTACACCCAATATCCTAAACGTCAATAACGCTATCATAAAAAAACAATTTTATATAACAATCATTTGTTTGTATTTTATTTATTAAAATTGATGTAACGAAACAAAGTCAGTATGACATCATACAGAGGGATACTAAATGTTATTTGTCGTACGTAACGTACGATAGTATATTTGCAATTGTAAATAAAATTGCCCGATATTTATTGTAGAAATATTAAATTTAATTGAAATCTGATATGTGTGCGCTAGCTTTGTTCAGATGATTTTGTAACAACATTAGATTGTCAAAAAAGTTTTGATAAACTCTATTACACACAAAGGTAGTTTTCACATACAAATTCATTCAGAAACAACGGCAATTATTCAAAATAAAAATTATCATGTTCAATAATCATTCGCTATTATTTACGTCTATTAAACAAGCACAGCCATTTCAGCACAATCAAATGCGATCTATACCACATTTTTTTGCTATTTTTTGTTAATTTTTTGTACTATTCTCGTTTTTTTTACTCCAGCCGATTCGCTAAAACTCATGACTGTGCTAACTTAAGATTAAAGTTAGCACAGCCACAAACAAAAAAAAGCAGCAAATGAAAAATCAAGTACATATTATTGAAAAGCTATTTTTTTTGCTCTATTCCCGATTTGTTTGCTCCAGCCGATTCGCTAAAATCCATGATTGTGCCAGCTTAAAATTAAAGTTAGCACAGCCGCAAAGAAAAAAGCAACAGATAAAAAATCAAGTATATATTCTTGAAGGACTATTTTTTTGCTCTATTCCCGATTTTTTGCTCATTAAGTCAAAAAGTTTGACCAAGAATGTGATTGTGCTGGTTCGCGTACAAAAGTAAAGCGCATTAAAACAATCAATTGCTGAGCTCATTTTGGTTTTAAAATGTTTGCAGAATTAATTGCTATAAGAATATCGCAAATTGGAATTTTTTGCTCACTGTTTAAGTCGAAAAATTCAATTTTCGAGATATTCTTCTAGCAATTAATTCTACAAACATTTTAAGATCAAAATGAGCCCAGCAATTAATTGCTTTAATGTATTTACTTTACTCTTGTACGCGAGCCAACACAATCTTGGTCAAATTTTTTTATTAAACAATGACAGGGTAGCTACAGAAAATTTTAAAATTCTCTAACTTTTCCAGGTTTTCCAAATGAAAATGGAAAACTTTTCAATATAAAATATGTAAATTTTAACACATTTAAAGTCAAGAGTTATAGAAAAGTCTATATTATTAGTCTATATTATTAAAAACAATGCAAAAAAGGCTTAGCACTTAAAATTTTGGGTGCAAATTTAAGCCAACAAAAAATTAATTAGTCTT
>NW_017306059.1:2857889-2863594 GCF_001594115.1 Trachymyrmex septentrionalis | reverse complement strand
ATACTGTTTCACTTTATAACTTTAATTCAAAATAAAACAGCATAAGTTAAATTTTAACTTGTAGGATTTTGATAAATTATGGTCGTGGCTAGAATTCATGACAAGCAATTCTATCTCAATTTGCTCAATTTCAAATCGTCTTCGTAAGAAATATTTCATTGAGCGAAACAGACAAATAAACGATGCAAAATCAAAACTGCGTCGGTAGGACGTCAATGCCGTCTAGACTAATGGTACCGAGAACAAATCCGGCAGCTAACAGATTGGCAAATAATTTTTTAACATGATGATCTTTATTTTCAGGAAATTGTCGTTATTGTTGAATAAATTTGTATGTAAAATTCGAAGGGTGATTTAAAACTTTCTTGACAATCCAGTAAAAGAAATTATTAAATAATTAATTTTGTAATTTATATATTATAAATATATAATAGCTCAATATTTCATTTTTCAATCGAATAATGTTATCTTTCAATCTAATAAATGTATAAATCTAATAATCTATTGTGTAAATTAGTACATTGTTGTTCAACATGGGGCATTAATCGATATATTAACAACCAAAGAATGTGCTATTCCATAATCGATGCAGATCCATGATTATCCTCAAAAGCGATATAATGTACAATAATTACAAGCTCAATTTTGATCTTCGTGGTTAAAACGCAATTGCGTAAGTATTAAAGGATTAAATCAATATAATTGTTGAATGATGGACGCATACAATATGTTGCTCGATGCGAAATGCTAAACACGCAATTTTAGAGAATTAAATTTTGCTAAAACAAGGAAAATTATCATTAGAATTGTGATAAATAATTATCAATGACATTTTATATACATGACATTTTTTCTCCTGAAAGTGTCATACTGACTTTAGAGATTACAAAATTATTTCGAAATATACAACCACCGAAACTTTAAACTTAAAAACAGAGAACTCTATTACAATTACGAATATTTCAATCTTCAACAGATCTTTTTAAATAATAATAATAATTTTAAACTAATCTATTTTACAAAAAAAATTTTATTTTTCTAACTAAAAGGAGCAATTTTAAACCAATCGCTTTTTAAAGAATCGTTTCTTTTTTAACAAATATTACTATTTCACAAAGCGATAGTTTTGCAAAAGATCTTTAATGAATCGATCCGAAGATGACACCTATTAAAATCCTATTAAAATCAAGAATGCTAGAAATACAATAAATAACCAGCACTTTTTCTGCAAGTGTCGTACCGGTTTCCAAGATTAAAAAGTTATTTAAAAACATGTAATATTCGGAACTTAGTTTAAAAATAATTGGCGAGAGAGAGAGAGAGAGAGAGAGAGAGAGAGAGAGAGAGAGAAAGCGCACAGAATAACTTGCTCTACACTCTACTAACAAAAACACAATAACTAACAAAAACTGTAAAAGTATCGTTGTTAATTATTTACTGCTAAAATTGTAGTAATAATCAATCCGTCACTTTGTCTCTAAATGTTCTGTTAAATATAAAGCGTATAAAGTTAATAATAGTGTTTTCAAATTATACTCAATGATAAAATTCAAATGATACTGACGGGAATTGTGTTAAATTGGCATTTTTTCATTTTTTGAATTTAGTATAAAAAGTACGGAATTTTATTTCTATAAAAAAATATTTAAACTGCAAAAATTGCTACTGGAACTAATTGTTTCTTCTCATATTATTAGAATGTCGTAGCTAACTTCATATATCTCACGAGTGAGCGGTAAAAAAAGGACCGATTTGCAATAGACACGCAAAACTGTAAAAATTCTTCATGAGTGACGACGCTCGCATGTAAATCTCAGTAACAATGCAAATTAATTCGTAGGTCACGTTTTCCAGAGTATGAGTTATCGTGTCGCGCTGCTGCAAACTGTAATTTAAAACGGAACGCCTCTCGCTTTGTCGCCTCCATGCGCGTGACATCGTTATACTTCGCGCAAAAACAGTAGTAGGTGGAGACGATTTATTTCACTCATACAATAATTATAATTAAATGACGTCAACGAATAGAGCGGAAAAACATGGACTTGCCACCAAGGTTTAATTGCGCGCGAGGGCTCAGTCTCTAATCTCGACATGACGTATTTAAACTGTTACTTTGAGACGCATAATCATAAAACGCGTCATTCATCAGTTTGATAACGTCATCATGAAAATGGATCTTGATAGATCGCATATACATATTGCATTTTTAATACAGTATGAAAGAAATAACAATTTAAAACACATATAGGTACATTTAAAGAGATTCAGAGATTCTTAAAAAGTATGTGGCATATACATGTAAAAAAATAGAAAATTTCATAAACATTTGTAAACATCATTTATATTATAATCAATTCTGAACGAATTTTATTAAACATATACGTTTAATAAAACATGAAATTAGATCGGTTGTAAAATATAAAACGCGTTCTTATTTTATAAAAGTAAGCAATTTTTTATTCACATTCTCTTATTCTAAAAGCAGCATCCGAGAGAGGTATGAGTATTATTTTTTTTTATGATTCATCTCAAGTCTGTCTGTTGCTTTATACATATTTCCAAATTATCAAGCGTTCGTTTGCATTCAACAATGCTGTATCTCAAAGAGGATCATCAACCAAATGCTAATATTTCCGTTGAAAGAACTTTTTTCTCATTTGAACATTTAGAACTATCTGCCCTCAAGGATCGGGGAACCGGCAATGACGCGAACTAAGGCAAACTTACTGGAAATGACGGACGAGAAAAAGTACGAGTTTACGTGTACTACATTGCAAGCGTAGATGAAAGTTGTTATAATTATTATTATTTACACGGGTCCGAAGCAAGATCTTTTTGCGCCACATTTATTACAGAAAATTATGGGAATATGCGAATCAAATTATTTTCATTTTGTTTTACAAGGCAATTAAAAAACAGTTGGTTCACAAAGATATTTCTAATTGTAGAAGCAAAATAGAAATAATATAAATTTTATTTTAATTTATTTAAAAACCTATTAAATATCTATTATATATGTATATAAAAGTCTTATTGTTGACATTATCACATTATTAAATGTCATGCAAATTTTAATAAATTATTTCTTGCAAAATACAAATATCATATATTAATCTTTCAACATTTCGCCAAGTTGATTCGGAATAATAACTAAATTCCACGAAGTTGACTAAGAAGGAGTAAAAGAGGGTCGAGAAAATAAGAAAAAGTTGTCTAGAAATGAGATCTATAAAGAAGTTGTGCCTCGAGCTTCTGAACTGTCCGCAACAGGTACGCTATTGTGGCTATGAACAGACACATTTCCCATTATCACAGCCATTCCTCTATTATTTCCAATTTCACTATCCAACAACATGGTTTGCCATATGTATATAATTTTGATTTAATTTTAACAATAAACACCGATATTTCTTGACAAATATCACAATATTAAACTAAACAGAAAAAAGTATTAATATTTAATTATAAGTAAACTTTAATTTCATTTTACACGTTTTACACATTTTACACAAAGTAATTCAATGATAATAATAATAATTCAGAGTTACATCGTTATCGCAAGCAATAGAGCAACATGTGTAAATGAGCTGGCACGTAGTCTATAATTATGCAACTTGTGCATTACTCGTAATTAAATCGCGCTTCTTGTAAATTGTTGAACACCAACACGAATTTTAATTAGCTTGGTCATTTTCAAGCGTTTATTGTATTTCTTTTCGTTTTGTAAAAGGATCTCAAACATATTTAATTTGCGAAATTTTGCTTAAGTACATTTAAAACACTTTTGCTTAAAATATGTTTAAACTTCTTTAATATATTTATATTCATCAGTATCATATTTAAAACATTATACAGGCGTATTCATAAATTTAGAAAGTGATAGATTCCAGAATTAAAACACTAAAACAAAAATTTAATAATAAAATACAATTCTTCCGAATTTTCATAAAGGAAAGAAAATTTATGCATCCAATGAATTGATCATAGCTGATCATAACTCATCATAACTAACTATTATTGATAATTACAACAATCGTGCAACAAGCGAAACCTTTAATCGGATTACTACTGGAGCTCTATCCTGACGTAAACGAAATTCTCCTTAACTAGTAGTTCGTCAGAGCATTAACAGATAATCTCGCTGCGCTCGAGAATTCAATGACGTTGATCAATTAATGGTACGACGTCGCGTCTTATGTCTACGTCATATCTCGTTAAAGTCACGTTTATACAAACGTAGATTTGCATGTCGATCAATATAGCTCGGAATGACAATCGATTCGTCGGATAGGATTGATATTTGATGACTGCCAAAATTAAAAACCCTGACTCGACCACGAGACATTGACGTGAGGCTTTAACTCGATTTATCTCAAATATGTGACATTTTTTACTCTTTGTCAACCGCGATGATTTCATTCGATCGTACAATTCGTATTCGCTGAATCATTGATATTGTTTCTTCGAGTCATTGTGAACTAGCATTAGTTTCCTGAAGATTCAAATAATATTTACTTGAATACAAAAGCAAATTATATTCATAATATATCCATTAATTTTCTATGAGGTAGAGCGGGTTTATTCCAAATTTCAACTTTAATATGCAAATTTACGACAGCAAATAATATCTCTTTGCAGTGACGGGCTTACAACTACATTAATACAATCATGATTATTTCTTGAGAGCACAATCTTCAAATATTCAATATGTGCTATTCAGAAACATAAAGACTATCGCAAATGGACGAAAAATTCTCTATTCTATTACCATAACGAGAATATTATTTTCCACAATTATTTTTAATTTCTATAATCTATATCTTTTATTCTTTACACTACATTGTCAGAATCGCTAGAAAGTTACGAAAAGTAACTGTGTCTCTATCTAAAATCATTGAACCGATTATTGACTTGCTGAATGTTCCCTCACGATTCGAGCATGCGAAAGGACGGCAGGATTATGTGCACAGCAACAGGATTAATTCGTACACATCAGAACGAAATTACACGCGCGGCTAGTACGATAACACTTAATTAAGTGGTTCTCCTCGCGCGCGTGTTTCGGATTTCTCACGCTAATATACAGGGACAATACCATTACCGGCAACGCGTACACGGCCGACGAGGTAGGCTTAAACGTGTATAAAGCGAAGATGTTGCCTGTGCACGCAATATGCATACCGAGAAACGGCATAAAAGCTCATTCTATACGCTCGTGTTTGTTGGCCGTATATCAAACTGTGCCTTCGACGTCTCAACCTTTTTCTCTTACTCTTTCAACCCACACTGTCATCGCCTCTCTGGCAAGAATCCTTATATTACGCCCACGTAATTTACTTAATAACACGAACCTTACTAGTTCTGTCGAAGATGAGTGTGGAAATCATCAAAAGAAAGAAGATATTTTCCACAGATGGAATATTAAAATGAAAAATGTATGTAGAATTCAAATGTGGACCATTAGTTTCATTTAGATATTAATTCTTTCCCCTATTTTTCCGGCACATAAAAAATAAATGTTTAAAGTAATACTTGGAACGGATTTTAGTCGTTTTTAATCTTTAATTAGTCTCGTTTAGTCTCGTTCAAGATTATCAATAATAGACAATAAATATTAAATAATTTTCGAGATTAGTTTTAATTAAATCTCCACGTAAATGGATCCATTTACAGTAGGTACTTTAAAAAAATTTTTTTGCATTAAA
>NW_017306059.1:2845853-2857789 GCF_001594115.1 Trachymyrmex septentrionalis | reverse complement strand
TTAAATCTCCACGTAAATGGATCCATTTACAGTAGGTACTTTAAAAAATTTTTTTGCATTGCATAAACATGTTCCATAATTATTCTGATATTAATTAACCTATTCTCTCTTATGTCTAAATCTTCTTCAAATTTTAAACTGTTTAACATAAAGAATTTTAAACAAATTTTAAAACTTGAGAATGAAGAAATTTAAATTGAATGAAAAAAGTATAGTAGGTATATCAGATAAATAATATTTTCAAATTGGATAGCAATGCTTTCAACATTTTATCCTGTTAAATCTATTAACGAAATAAAATTTTTTACACGTTTTTTTTATAATTTTAGTTTACAAAATTTACAAGGAAACTTGATAAATGCTGTAAATTCGCTTTTACGATGTAGACGTGAGGAACGAGCGAAATTCTGTTGTAGACGATGACCTGCCACGTGTAAAAGTGTGAGAAGTCAACTTGGCGATCAATTTTTTATCACCATCACGTACAGGGAGGGCCAAAATTGAGAATGTTATATACTATTATCGACAAATCTCTCCGTTTTTATTGTTTCCTTCCTGTACCTTTCTCTTGCCTATCCTCGTCGCATATAGCTTTTTTCTTGTTAAAATATTGATAGAAGGTTATTTCATTATTTGCACAAATAGCGCAAAACTTTCAATCTATTTTATATTTTCTCGATATAAACGCGATCAATCCGTCATTCGGTTAAGAACAGTTACGGTTGTGCGATATTTTCTACATTTCTGCGACTACATTCATTTGTGTGTCAATTCCAACAAACTCAATTTCTGCTAGGAATAGAAAACTAATTCGCAAATATACTCGAAATAAATTTCAAATTTATATTTGTCATATTTATATGAATATTGCAATTAGAACTTAAATTATGTTCCTTATTTTTTTAATTTTAAGATATCTATTAATTTTTCTGCTTTCTTAAAAATTAGCATTCTTCAGAAAAGATCAATATAGTAAATTCTATAATTTTTTTTTGTTAACCCATAACGATATAAATACATTTAAAAAAACTGCATGATATGTAAAATTAAATAAAAGAACAAGAATTTCGATATTCTTGCCTGACTTTCAAGTAATTTCAAAAACTTTGCAGACACGTCACACAAGTTTTCATCCACTTAGAGTTCGTAGAATTTGCGGTTGTCGGTAATAAGGGGGATTGTCTGTCGAATCTATGTAGTTAATCGTAGTGTGCGAGGGTTTATCCAGATGTTATATATATACAAAATCCTTAGAGCCGATAGTTCGAAATTGGTTTGGTCATGTCGGCTTGTATTTCAGTGCCCTTAATCGCTGAATTCAGCGAAACACAGCATTGAAATAGCTTTATCAGCCTAAATGAATTTAGAAGAGAGAACATGCATCCTAATAATACATAATGTTAGAGATTCTACGTTTGTCCACTAAAATTTTCCTTTCGATTAGAATAAAATTTTTTTAATTAAAAAGAAAATTTTTGTAAGTCACATATACGTTTCTCTCAGTGTGCGATGATATTGCAGAGACCAAAATAAAAAAAATTATCAATTAAAATTATTATATATATAATATATTATATATAAATGATACTGAAGATTTAATAGTTAATAAACATTCTATTTGACTATCTTAAAGCTTGTTATTTCCTAAATTATTATCTTCTATATAAAAGTGGAAATATCAATGATCGGACAACAATTTGCAAAGCTAAATTCCTAAATTACAAGCACTCGCATACGCATTAGATTCGCTAACAACGTGACATTGTTACCCCAACAATTGGTGCAATTACCGCTCGCGTTTACAGCGAGCGTGGGCGTTAATTATTTTCCTAGACCCTGACGTTGTAGCTTCAACTACACTCGCGAATACGTATGAATTCTGCTGTGGGGAGAACATTGGGGGAAATTGTGCGAGTTACATCGCTGTGAAACATATAAACTGCGTTTCTCTTTAAAGCGGGCGGCGCGGCGCCGACGTGCGACACGTGTACGTACAGCCCGGTCCGTTCCTATCTCGATGACGCAAATCCTACCCACGAAGACAAGAGATATCCGCGGAAATTGCGGCGTAATATTGCTTTTCGCATACGTACTTCGTTCTTAGCCCACATCCTTTTGTTGCAGCACGTGGATTTGGCATGAGGGTGGTAGGCGGCAAGACTGGGTCGGACGGGCGCACCTTCGCGTGCATCGTATGGACTGTGCCGGGTGGCCCCGCCGAGAAAGCGGGGTTACAACAAGGTGATAAGGTATGTTATTAATATATATTTTATAATAAGATTGGAAATAAGACCGTTTATGTATAAATACATTATTTTAAATACGAAGCGCCACTACGGTCTGAATGTTAAGATATTTTGAACTATTATATATATTCATTTAAATGAATTAATTTCAGAAATGATAATTGCGTGCCGATATGGTTGTCGGACTTTCAACGCAATCAATCTGAAATATTAATTTTACCGTCTCGGTAGTCTAAAGGCTTAGGACGGAATGCAAGAGATCCGGATTCGACTCCCGGCCGAGGCAATATTTTTCGCATTAAGTTTATTACAATTTTTTAAGATTAAATTGAGAAATTTGGGGGGATTATTAATATTTCAGATTGATTGCGTTGAAAGTCCGACAACCATATCGGCACGCAATTATCATTTCTGAAATTAATTCATTTAAATGAATATATATAATAGTTCAACATCTTAACATTCAGATCGTAGTGGCGCTTCGTATTTAAAGTTATATATATTTTATATATTCAACCAACATTTTCTAAAGATATTATTATAACAAGATTATCTTTCATACAAATTCTAAAAATAATCTTAAAAGTTGCCTACCGGATCTAGACTTTACTCCCTAAATTTGAATCAATGGATAATCAGTGATGTCAGTGCCAAGTAATCAGTGAATTAAATATGAGATCCCTAGTTAATCTTTATTGTGTGATCTAACTAACCTTGGTTTAGTTGCTTGGTTTCATTGCTTAAATTCAATGAATATGGTATTGGAAGATTGAAATTAACGTGCAAATATCAGTATTTTAATTCAATAAATAAAGCATCAATATTTTAATTATATAATGCTCAAACATTCTTCCTTTTTTATAATAGTTAAATTTCACTAATTATCAGTGCCACTGGATAATTAGTGACTATCCACTGATTCAGATTTAGAGAGTAAAGATTAAAGGTAACCAAGAAATTGGATCATGAATGAATTTCATTGATGAATCTATTGGTAACTTTTAATCTTTAGGTAACTATATATTGAAAATGGACCTAAGTATGCGGATAATATTCAGAATACCCTAATAAATAAGTTTTATCTCAAAAATTACATTTTTAAGAAAAAAGTCGCCGATATTGATATAGGTCTCCTAAAAACACATCCTCTTATTTCTCGATATAAACTAAATATTGCACTTTATTAATCTTTAGTATAGTATACATGAATGTGTCATTCGTGTTTTGCACATTTTTTTATCTTCGAAAAATTAGAAGCATTAAATAATTAATTATAACTTTTTTAAATATACGATCTTACAAATACTTCCTAAAAATGTTAAAATATGTAAAAATCTTTAAAAAAACTTAATTTTTGTGTATTTCTTAAAGTAATGAAAATTAATCCGAAATAAAAATAACCCATCGTGTATATTTAAAGGATCAAAAAATCATGTGTATTATATTTATTTTTAATATTAATAAAAACATAAAATGCATTCCAGCAACGTACTTAAACGATACTGTATAATACAATGTATGATTCTATATTTTCCAACAATGACACAAGTAAATACAATCGTATATAGTTAAAATACTACATTCGATTGTGTTATCGTTTTATATCACTTCACGAATACCAAATTACATTTCATTATTTTTCTAATATTGATTCTGATAAGAGATTTCAAGATTATCTACATTCAGATATATTCAGACATATGTATGAGACCTTTTTTTATTTCTTTGGGGTGAAATAATTATGGGGATAAAATAAATAAAACTTTATTATTATTTAATAAGCAACATTTCAGCTACACGTATTACTGTGTTACACAATGTATGACTGTGTCCCGTTGCTGGAAAGTTTTACTTCGTTCAAAATCATTATGATCTGTATTTAAAATACAATAATCGCCTCCAATACTACAGCAATTTTATCAACTCATGTAAGGTAATGCTATTAAGCAATATAACGTTCTATAAACGCTCGAGAAAATATTACGTGGAATATAGTACGGATATAGAAAATATTTTTCCCCACGAGATGTTTATCATTACCTATCGCGGACATTATGAACGATAAATGCAAGCAAATATCGACATCCCTCGATGCATCAATTTTAATTAAATTTAAAGTTGAAGTACTGACAAGTGAAGAGTCGTCCTGTTCACTTACATATTCGTATTAACATTAAAATTGATAAATTTTATTTAATAAACGGCAATACTAATAGCACATTATGCATTAATTTGTAATCAATATTATTATAATTCACGCAATAACATTCTAATAATATTCTAAACATCTCGCTTATTAACATATTCACTATACATATTTATTGCTAAATAATTGTCAACATTTTGCATTATTAAAAAAAAAGATTTTTCAAAAATGTTTTCAGAGACAGAATTTAAATTTAAAAGTAAAATTCCAAATCCCTGAGTTCTGCTAAAGCCCATAAAAATTCCAGATTTCATTCCGTTACATGCAGGCAATGTAAAATTCAAGACGATGTTGGAAATTAAATAATTTAAATGCCTTGCTTCCCAGATGTCATTCAAACGTCAGGCCGTACGAAAAGGCGGGAAGTACAATCTTTTCAACCCTCTATCTGCTTCTCAAGTGTCATCACGTACAAAGAGTCGGCGTAGATAGATACGGGTGATTGATCGATCGGAGAGAGCGACGAAAAGACGACCCTCGTTCCTGTTTACAGTCATTACATTTTCATAAAAATTTCCCCATACGACGCTTATCATCGATAAGCTTCCCTCTCGTGCTCAGCAACAATATCTAATAACGTGCAGATATCGCGCAGTTTCGCTATCGCATTATCCTCCGGAAAGCGTAACAGGGTATGCTCGCTTCATCTCAAATTTTCTTTCATCAGCGGATAAATATCAAATTGGAAATAAAAAAAAATCATGAGATCTTACTGCGACGGGAGAATGAAAATCATGATGTGAACATCATGACAAGAGTGACGTATTTGTTAGTTTAGCGACAACGGAACAAAAATCCGCGGCACACGACGCCTTCGTTGTGCCCCACAAATTCAGTAATGCTTTGTTTAATCCGCTTACATCCGTCGCTTGTAAAATTGGAACACGCAAACTCTCTCGACAAGATCCATTCGAATAACGACCAATTCGCTACTGTCAAATTCTGAAATAGACAGCTGTAAATTAGATCATAATTTCGGCAATTATCCCCCGTCTATTTCTACTGTCCCGATCATGTGGCGATCAAATTTCTTCATTTAGAATGATAATTGTCATGTGGTCAAATGTGATTTTGTTAATATTCAGTGGTTATCCAAACATTCAATTATTGCTGTTATTAGGTAATTATGAATGTAATTATTACAGTTTGATATCAATTAACTGTTAACTTGAATGACAGCAAGATAGTGCCTACGTCTATTATAACTTTTAGTACACTAACAATGAAAAATTTTTAACTATAAGAATTTGTATCTATTTGTAAATTATCATGATTGATTATTATTGCTGTAATGTTAGTAATAATAACTATATATTAACTATTAGTAATAATAACTATATATAACTGCTAACAACAAATATATTATATAGTTAGTAATCCGAAAATGACTATAATTACAATTCTTATTATTGTAAAAATGATTGAAATTATTATAATTTAACTATAATTTATAGTCACTTTTAGACCAACCATATTTTATATAGTCGGTTGCTAATTATATATATTTGTGGATAGAATTATACATATAGTTATTATTACTAACATTATAGCATAATCATAATTATAGTAACATATAATTGTGATCAGAAATACTAAAAATTTTTCTCTTAATATATCAATAATAGTTAAAAATTGTCTTACAACGTTTCTCAAAAAAAGGAAGAATTATTAAATAATGCGTGCTTAAATCACTCTCATCATTTCGCGTGGAAGTAGATATATAAAATACAGTATAAAGACGTGATTTATGAAAGCAATTTCCTGTAATAATCGTCGAAAACAGTACCATGATAGAAAAAAATATTCGCAAAAATTTTCTCTCGCTCGATGTACAATATTATAACCAGCTTAATCTAGATTATTTTGTTCTCGAATATCTATTTGTCATGCTACGCATGCAAACTTATTGTTAGCACGTTTACGACAGAAAATGGATAAGTTACCGATTTGACGATAGAATAGAAATATTCAATTTAATAAAAAAAGAGATAAAGTCTCCAACGCGAAAACAAGAAATCTTTTTTTATCCACCTTGCGAGAGAGTTTTATCGAGCGATCCCGGTCCTACAGAATAGAATTTCGTGGAATTTAAGAATGGACATCTATCACAAACATATACACGTATATAGCGTTCATTGGTTTAAAATCATTGGTAAAAATTATCTTTTTCTTTCACGGTACTTTCCTTCCCTTAATCCCCTACGATCTCCTTAAATCCCAAGGCTAATTAATTGGCTAATTATATTTAGCTTTTCCCTGCCAAGTGAAATCTCTTGAAAATCAGTCGCCGAAATCACGTTTCAACCAAATTCCAGACAAGTGAGATTTATCGCAAGTAAGATTATACATATATTTCGACTGTAAATTTCATCCTCTAAATTTCTTCAAGTCTCAACAATACTTGCGACAAATATCCCGATTTTATAGACGATAAGAAGATCATAGGAATAAGTCTTGCAATTTACATATATAACATTTTTTTCATTAAATCTTAATTCAATAAAATAAATTTATAAAATGCAACATCACACAATTTTTTAACGTTATTTGTATTATATTTGGATTACTACGATGATTTATAATTTTAATTTCTCTTTAGAATAGAATATATTTTATAGTGTCTTTTGAATTTTTTTATATTTTATATACATATAATAGATAAATTTTAAATATAATATATGTATAAAAATCAAACTATTGAAAATCTCACTTAATAATTTATTACCAAATTAATTGATTCTGTCAGTATAATGCGTTCAATAAACATAAATATAGATTCATTTTATGTACTATGTTTCGAACAAATAAAAGTATATATTTTTCATGCTGTCTTTGGTATTATTCTAGATAGACAAATTAAATAACGACTAGTAAAAAAAAGAAGAAAAACAAAGAGAAATGGAGATAAAAAGCGTTCTTCTCACCGGAGGTGCAAAGTAATTAGAAGTCCCGCGAGAGTAAAGTTCCTATTAAATCGGACTTGGAAACGGGAACGAGAACGTAATTAAATATTGATCTTTCATTTTGTATCGTACCGGATAAAAAATCGTTAACGGTTTTACATTTCACACGTTTCAAATTTAAAACGAATGTTGATCTTTCATCAATAGTTTGCAATAAAAGGTTCTCGTCAAAGTTAAAGAATTCGTCATAAAGTTTGATGGAACGAAAATAGAATCAGATTAACCCATTATCGACAAATTGAGAATATCTCATATTGGAATAAATATAATATTTTTCCAGGATTGGAAGTAACTTGAAAATTGAGATTACAAGTTTTGCTTTTCGCAATTCATAGAAGGTATCTTATATCTGCGTACGTGATCTTTACTGCCCTTAGCTTGCGCCATATTGCCAACGTGCTGTACCTATTTACCCGTGCAGTGAATTACGACATACATAACATGGCATACATTTGCGGTTAATGGATGATCGCCCACGTAGTAATTAATAACAATAAAGTTTGACGTTGAGTCGATTGAACAGCAAATCCAAGCCCTAACATCTCGTTCTGACAACGTTTACCCCTGACGTCACATGAACGTCGTAGTCGCGCCGGCTTACGTCGGAAATGAAATTTAACGTCAATGAGAACGTAGTACGCAGTTAACCAACGACCTGATTCGATAAATCGTATAAGGAACTTTTAGGGCCAACCAATATTTTCAAATTATATGACATGCGTGTAGGTATATTTCATTTGTAGATTACTTTACGGATACCACGTAATTAATGCAACGAATAAAAAAATATAAAAGTGCAATTTCTGATATAATTGAGTATATCGTAACATTTTGCCAATCTCCGTTTCAGCAAATAAAATTTTTTTGAAATATGCCATACGTCAATAACTGTAAAATTTTATACATACAAACATAGTTACATGTATTGAACATTTGATTTAAAATGGAATAAAATGAATTTCATATTTGACTCCGCAAACTGAAGCTGTATAGAAAAATATAAGCCAAGAAAATAAAAACAAAAGCTTGAATTAAATTGAAAACGTTAAATGTGAGATTTATCTTGGAAGACTGAGATTGGGAAAGAGGTTTCAGTGTCAATAAGATTAAAATAACTTACAGCGAATGAAACAAAATAACGCAATATGATTTTCACATCATGAGCCATCTTAATTTCATCAATCATAATTTATGTTACGAATAAATGCTGTTAATTTAAAAAAAAAATCCTCTTTATTTTAATTCATGTGATTCAATTTGATGATGATAAAAACAAACCCGAAAAACCAATTTTATTATATTGGGTGAGGTGAATTTTAATAGATAAGATAAAATTGGCGATATATATTAAAAGTTCTTTCATAACTACGTCCATGTAATAAAAATTCGAAGATTCTATTACCAAGCAAAGTGAATTCCATAATAAAAATTTAATACATAATAAATAAAATCTAAGATAAATAAAGCATCATCCTCCATTCTTTCCTACGTTTTTCAATTTATTTTTCTGAATGAATATTCATGAAACAATTATTTATTACGATATTTATTATACCTACGACGTCAATACATCAATAATTATGCAAAAATATGACTGAAAACATAATTAAAATTAAAATTGTTTATAATGCGTGCAATGCTCCTACTGTACTGAATAAATACGATAAAATATTATGAATGAATATTCTGTTGCATATAAATACATGCTTTCACAAATTTTTTTATGTTATTACAATGTTATTACAATGGAAACAGCTCTTACTTTAATCCATTATAGTTAAATAAATATCTTACCAACCTTTCATTTTATTAAACAATTGAAAAAATTAAAACGTTACAACCTTCATATAAATTATAAAATTCAAGAATTTAAAAATATTTTTTTTTGTGTGTATTCCTCTCGAAATATTCTACTGTTGAATTATGCTGAATTACATTTGCAGCGTATATATCGCGACTTATTAATTGCAGTGTTTTTCCACGAAAAAGTTGGTATTATAATTTTCGAAATTTTATTTTTCGTCAACCCGTTAAAAAATTTTCACGTTTCGCATATATTCACGCATTTTATCAGGACCGTCGCAATATTTCCTTCACCACGAATATTCTATATGAACGGACCCACGTTAATCTCACGTTTCATGTTTTATCTTTGCCACTCAAACATGGTTTTCTCGCCATTATATTACGAAAAATATGTTGACGAAACATGACGCTCTTCCCTCTTTGTCGCAAACGTCGCGAGGCAGATTTGCTATTGCTCGAGTGCGGTGTTTTCATTCTTGCGAACGAATGGCATGCTGTAAATTTTCGGAACGAGACAGAACTGAAAAGAGGCCTTTTTTCGAGGACTAAACGGTCGTAACGGAAGACGCACGCGAGCCACTTTGATAATGTTTTCAAATGGGGCAAGATACGGAACGTTTGTGCATCGTAAATAAACGGATAAAGTAATGTGATAAAGGACTGATTTAAAAAGAAAGAAAGAAAAAGCAAATTTTGACGTAGAAATATTTTCCGCTTATCACATCTGTTTATACATATATATATATATATATATATTTTTTTTTAAAGAAATTAAAAACTGTAATAATAACCATTAGCAAAGATCGTATGCAGTTTTACTAATGGTTACTACTACATTTACTTTAATAATATATATTAAAAATTAAAAGATTGTTTAATATTATCACTTTTTTATTCATTAAAACAGTATTTAATTATTCTACTTTGTAACTTGTAAAGTAAATATAAAAAAGTGTAAAAAAATTTTAATTATGTGGACGAATTTTCGTCTTTTATGTGGATGTTAATGTAACAAAAATATGAGTAACATTCCAGGGTTGAAAACTGTATACATATATCCGCATAAAACAGAAAAAGGAGGAAGAAAAAAAATATATAATATTTCGACATTTCTGATACAATAATTTCAATTTTAATAGAAAGCAAATTAATATCAAATAAAGTAAGAAAATATTACAGTAATAACTTTATATTACTATCACAATTACAAAAAAGACTAATATCGAGGTAATTTTTTGCAGAAGCGAAAAACAGAGAGACTTGAAATTGATTATCTTATAATTCCTGTAATAAATGTTACCATTCCCGCATCCTGGATACTGTAATTCAACAGCCTGTATCTCACATCCCACATCGGGGATTGTAGTGATTTTTAACTCTGATAGCTTTTGATGGTTCTGTTTTTTTATTCCTGTACTAGACTGCATTAGAATTTTTTTCCTCGCTTTATTCAAATATCGAACAAATACCTATTTCACTTTAAGTTCCAAAGGTATACACTAGCTCAACTATAAAAACAGGCTTTCTTGTACCGTTTGTTGCCGATAAATCGGCATTTAAATCATTTTTTAATTAATTTCGTGGCATTGTGTTACTGCTGAAGTTCTATGAATATTCTTCGGCGTGTCCTCCTCTGTTGACGAACGCATATTGGGATTTTGTTCTGGCTGATCGATGCAATACATCATATGATAAACGAGGACCACGGAAATGGCGAACTGGCAGCGACTGATTGCTTTCATACGCGTCATTTCCTGTATCCAGTTACCGCATCCACAATCTTCCCTTTATAAAGGTGCAAGATAGTGAAGAAAAAGTCTACGTGGATATATAATGTGATCTGAAGGCTACGAAAGCCTCGTTCTGAAGCACCGAGACAGAAAATTGTACGTTATACGTAATAATGCGGGATACATGTGCATGAGATAGAACTATTGCAAATTGAAGCGAATATGGTTGTCAAAATGTGAAGAACAATAAAAAAAAACGAACAGAAGTAAATTAACCGAAGAGATATAAAATTCGGAGAGATTTTAGCTTACTTAAAGAAATTATGTAATTCAACTTACATCACTATATACATAAAATGTGAAATAATACTATTCAAACAACTAGAAAATTTGAAGATATTTTAAGAAGAATTCTTCGTTGAAATAGGTTGCAAGCAAGGTATATACGTACATAGAAAAATGCTTTGACATCTTCTCGGAGGAGCACAAAAAAAGTTACTTTTATCAAACAAAAAATTGATCCAATGAAAAATTCTGCATTACTGTACCATCTGCACGTGGAAACATTTTTGTATCTTTCTTTCTCTATTTTTCTCTCTACTACAAATTTTCCTTTTATCGCATCCAAAAATATACAAAAGCAAAAAGATTTGCACGCAAAAGCCATTCGGCGATATTTAGAAAGTTGGAAAAACTTTCCACCTGCTTGAACAAATATTTCCATTTCAATGCAAAGTTTCTCATTGCAGGTATTTCTTGATCAAAAAGGAAAACTTCACTCAAGCTCACACACATACAGATCCGAGCATTGCATAATTATTATATTATTGTTACGGTTTGCATTGCATCAAATATTAGTAGAATTCAAAATTACGCATTTCTCCTCAAATTTCTTGCATTCTAACCTTTCTTGTAAATTCTTTTCGTTAGGACTGCCAGATCTTTCGCAAGAATCTGCCAGTAAATGATCGCGGATAGAAAATTT
>NW_017306059.1:2843859-2845753 GCF_001594115.1 Trachymyrmex septentrionalis | reverse complement strand
ATTCTAACCTTTCTTGTAAATTCTTTTCGTTAGGACTGCCAGATCTTTTGCAAGAATCTGCCAGTAAATGATCGCGGATGGAAAATTCATTTCCGAGTTATGAGCTTTCGAATGAGTTGTGCTGTCTATATCGCAACGACGATAAATGTTCCGTTCGTGAAGGAAAATTGTGCGCCAGCTTGTACCGAGGCGAACTTGTCATGAAAATGCATGGGGGATGTTCTCGCGACATGCGCATGCATGAATTGTATGTACATACATGGGCCAACTCGTATTCGAGATACATATTTCTATGTACCTACTATGGAAAGGGGATGTGACTAATCGATTATTTCGTCGTTTTATATCTACGTATATGTATATATGTTCGATATGTTTTATGTCTTTCAGAGAATCTTAGGTATCAGTGAAAGAATTATCTGAGACATTACAATTTGTTGATTTATAAAAGTCGTGGATAATACAAAGTTATAACGTCCCCTTATTTAATCGATTAGTCGATCGCTGCATTTTAATGCGATAAATTGATTCCTGAAATTTTCCGAAAGACTGTTCGCTACAATTCCATTTTGGACTCTTACGCTTTTCCATTCGAGGGAAAAATAGCCACCGTGTATCGATCGCACGTGTTTCCTTCTTCCCTGACATACAACGATTTGCATTCGATTCCACTCGCGGTTTAATTGAAAGCCGTCGGGTGGCGTAATTAACGCGCGTGATATAACGTTTCTCAAAGGACCGATCTAGGCATTATTATACAGTAGAAGGTGGCGATGAATATATTTTCGAATTTCACGTAGAGGAGATTGGGGAAATTGTGAGCACGAGGCAAACGCGAACGGTACTATTGAAATATATTAGAGAAGTGATAACCTTTCATTTCTCGCATTCAATAATAGTCCAATATACGCTTCTTGTTAGTGCTGTAATATAATAACGCACACGTGCCCATATAGAATGTACCTAGACGCTTTAAAGCAAAGACAATTACATGCTTTCAATGATTTTGATATAGCGAAGAATTTGCAAAAATAAGAAAAAAAGTTAAATAAAGTCGATGACTATTTATCAATTACAGAAGTTTTTATTCAAAGGGTATATTGATTGTAAACTACAATAATTAACATTTATATATTTAGTAATATAAATTATAATTTTAAACAAAAAATGAAACTGATTCGATATTGCCCCGCATTACGATAAGTAATTCCGAATGGCAACAGTTTTATTTTTTGTTTAAAATTACGTGTTTATATTAATATATAAAAATATATAAGTTAATGATTATAGTAAAGCCAAATAATTGGAGTATCTTTTAAATAATGACGTTTATTAATTGATAAATATAATTATCTTTATTTAATTTTTATCTTAGTTTGCAATTCCCCACTTTCCTCTAACGTGTGACAAAAGATTCGTAAGTTTTGCGATTTAATATTTCATTAACTGCCGGCATTTGTATTCGATATTTTGTTAAAAATACTTTTAACGTTTTACTGTGAAAAAATGTGGAAGGATATAAATTTCATTCTTCTCCGGCTATTTTCTACCGTTTTTGTACTGAAATAATTACAGTATCCTAATAAAATGTTCAATTTTATTAATTAACTCGTTAATTAGCACACTTTATAGATAGATTATATAAAGTAAATTGAAATATAATTACACTTTGCTCACATTGCGGAACGAGAAGTACAAGTATGGAAAAAGTACATTGTGTCAAATACAATAAATTAAATTTTTTTTAATTAAATTATTCAATACGATTGCGAATCCAAATCCAAATCCATGAAAATTACTCAAAATACTTAATTTATTAAGTTCACTTGACGGTAAGCGACTCTGTTAGCTAAGTTATAGATATATAATCGTATTTCAATTTTCAGTTCTTAAC
>NW_017306059.1:2838120-2843759 GCF_001594115.1 Trachymyrmex septentrionalis | reverse complement strand
TGGCGTTACGCAGCAAGCCATTTCCGTACGATTACATACGATGGGAAAGGAAATTTTACAAAAAAAAGCTCAGAACTTTTTTGTACACCTAATAATTTATTAAGTTCACTTGACGGTAAGCGACTCTGTTAGCTGAGTTATAGATATATAACCGTATTTCAATTTTCATAGTTCTTAATCTTAAGTGACAAATAGCGTCCAATGGATTAAGACAAACGAACCCTTAATCTTAACATCTTCTTAAGGTTAAATGACTTTAAGGATAACAAGGCGATTTCACCCAAAAAATTCATGCAGCTTATATTTACCCCTGGCAGCGATTTCACCGTCTTTGTTACTCTCGCAGCACAATCTGCTCGTGATATTATTAGAGAAATTGAAGTATTTAAACAACCAAGGAGATCGAATGCTTTACGATCAATTATAATTCGACATCACAGAGACGCGTTTCATCATTAATTTCGCGACCCAGGCCGATGTCTCGAACTGTCAAGAATTTCTAAGCTACGCTGCCTTCTTCTTTCATATTCAAGCTAAGACATTCTGTTCCGGGCAAATTAATATTTAAAACTATTATTTTAATGTTTTAATTTAATGTATAATATTTCATGTTTTATATAAAGCTTCGCGAACACAACGTGTTGAATAATCATCACATATATAATAATTGGCAAAAAAGTAGAAAATATTTTGTATTAAAAAATTGATATATAATTTTTTGAATCTTTAATTTGTGTTTTCCAAAATTTATAATAAAATTTATAATAAATTAGCCATAAGTATTTATCAAATACAATCAAAAATTCAACCTCTTAATACCAATTCGAGTAATAAAAGAAACCATACTTCGATTATAGAATATTTCCTTTTAGACTAGACAAGAAATATTTTCAAAATGATGTAGTAACATAACGTCTTTATTAATTTATATAAGATAAAAACAATCATCTAGATTTAAGTATCATTAAATAATTTTAAAAGCAAACATAATGTTAAAAAGCAAGAAATATTTTCTTCGTATTTTTGCATCGATATTTGATATCATCAGATAATATATGTATATTATACGAAATTTTGTAGGTATTGGAATGGTCCGGCGTGTCTTTGATCGATCGGAGCTTCGAAGAGGTACAACAAATAATCGAAAGAACCGACGATGTGGCAGAATTAGTGGTAGAGCATACGACCGAAATGTAAGTCAATGCACAGAATAATATATTACAGAATATTATATTACCGTGAAACAATCGTGAATAAACCTAACGGTAAATCGATTCTCTGTACTTGCATCGTATTTTCCGGCGACTGATTTCTATGGCACTCTCGCAAAACAGTACCGGAGATTTGCTAGACGATCCGCAATCTGGAAAAACACCTACAAATTTGGGTCTGCTGATGGGTGAGTACTAGCCAGCAAAATTTACCAACACGCGAACAGTCAAATAATATTACTATGTTTAAATATGCACATATATACATATATTCCCCCCCTAAGACTATAGAAATCTCTAATGTATTATATACATATTCACGATTATCAAAATACCAATTTTATATAAATCCGCAAAATGTCCTCAATATACAAGAAACCACATTTTATCGAAGATCGATATAAAAGTTAACACGTATAAAATTTCATTACATGGTTTCCATAAAATCGACTATCGCTTATCGATTTTCATGCCCCAAATATGAGTTCCATGAAAAGCATTTTACATCCTAGACCAATACTGACCAAAGTATTACATGTTGTAATACGACGGTAATATAATGGTCGTTGTAGTAAAATGTAACACTGACTGCTTTTAACTAATCCAAGGTCAATAGTGCAGATTAATTACTTCGAAAGCGGGTCATCATACAGAAAAGAAAATACTTAAAAAGGTAACAGTGTAGGCTTGCCTGTATATATCGTTCTAGAAATAAATACCTCCAAAGTAATATGAGTAGTGTCTTTTTATTACAAAAAAACAGAGAAAAAAGTGATATTCTAGGACAAGAATGGCCTCTGACCGCTGACATTTCGTTCTGACCTCAAAAATATCCGCAAAACGAATAAATATTTTCATATTCTTAAAAATTTTCTAAACCTAGTATTTGCTTTATTTATTTAGTATTTGCTGCATATATATACGTATTAAATTTCTGTGTATAAATTCAAAATAGTATTCAATTTTTTAGAAATAATCTGCTAATAAAAAAAATTGCGCGTCTTATTTATGCGAAGCAAAAGAACAATTTTTAACTATTATTATCGTAGTTTCCCTGTACAATTGGCTCTTCTACTATACGAGAAAAAAAACGTATGAATCAGAATTATAAGCCATTTAGTGAAAAATTTGATTATCGCGAACAAGAATTCAATTCTCGCTCAGCTGCCACAAAAAAAAATTAAATTTTTGCCTGCGATAACAAATTCAAATTCAATTCTTTTAACTTACATTCAAAAGCTTATGAATAACTAAATAATTTCGAGCCTGTTTACTCTTGCGTGGCGAGAAAGGCCACAGAGAAGTTATTATAGTCCCTATGGAAAAATAATGTTACGGAAACAACATGCGGTTGCGTCCATCGCGTATTCAACTGTTGCGGAGCGGATCTGTGAGCTATTGGATGACCTAGAAGAATATACCAATAGGAACAAACGCTCACAGATCCGCTCCGCAAGAATTGAGTCTGCTGAACGCGACCATTGATACGATGTATTTTAATATATTTTTGCAGAAACCGAAACGGAGAAAGCGCCCTCGTCGCCGACGCGCAGGAAACTGCCAAAGACGCCGGTATAACGAGTTAATAAATTGACACTTACACACATTGACCGTTTCTCTCTTTCTATCTTTCTCTTATTATCCTACACGATGTACACGATGCATACGCAGACTCGGGGATAAGCACGCTTAGAAGCCGAGAATAAGAGCGTAAGAAAAAAAAAGAAAGAGAAAAACGCAGGGGAACAGCTGAACAAAAAAAAATGCGTTCTCTTGCATAATCTCTTTGCTTTTTTATATATAATATAAGTATAATTCAATAGCTTCACACAAACACGATCTGATTGTGCACACTTATAAACGAGAACTGTGTACAGACAGGCGTGACGTGTGTGAAAAAGTGCGTGAGATCGCAGCTTTTAGCGTCAACTAACGTGCAAATCAGTTAAAGTGAGTGAGCTACGTCATGTGCTGAAATGTACCGTAGGTGAATGATTTATAAAAGAGCTCCTGCAATTGTAATCGATTTTAATGCTTAGAGATCAATTTTGACGACAAAAAGACATTCTGCAGCAAGACTGATTTACGATCTTCGATCTTTTGTTCGTTTATTTACATGCATTTCAATTTGCAACATCTTCCTTTCGATATCTTATACAAATTATTGTAAGAATTATCTGTCTCTAATATTCACGAATTTATTTTATAAGATTTTAAAATTTATGCTAATTTATAATTATGTACATTGAAATTTTAATTGTCCACGCATTTCTCTGTTAACATAATGTAACCTTTACAGAAAGGAAAAGCTGTTATAATTGAAACAATGTCATATTATGAGGCGAGGAATACGATAAAAACAATAATAAATTGTAACAAATCTAACTCAAGGAAAAGCTGTTCTAATTCTATTTATATGAACGATTGGCGTTTAATTTTTGTGGTATTATACAAATTTCATATAATCGTATTTTTATTGCATTGAAAAAAAAGAGTTTGGTAACGACTATCAAATATTGAGTGAAATAATTCCAATCAAATATTCGATTAATATAAACCAAAGATAATACTGTTTCAACTATTTAATAAGTACTATATCAACGGTTGATTATATTATTATGTTTGGTACTTACTAAATATGAAGAAAAATAAAATTATTTTTGATTATATTAACCGAATATTTGATTGAATTTATTTTACGCAACATTTGGTAGCTATTACGATACTTTTTTTTTCCGTGAAGTTTCATGTTTCGTTTATCCCTCGATTATTCTGGTCTTTACCGATAATACTTGAGTTACTTCCTAAATTTTATCTTTCAGTAGGAGTTTCACGGACCAGCAATCTTATCCGAACGCGCTTAGTCGGTGGTCCTTAAGAAAAGCTGACAAAAGTCGAGTGCTCGAGACCGAGCATTAAGTATTCGCGGAAAGTAAGACCACTTGCATCACGCAGCTCAGCCATTTTATCCCGATAAAACACAACGCGGCACAATTCTACTGCGCATTTTTACTGATCGTACGCAAAGACTGCTATATGTAAATATTGTACGTACGTCGATGTAATGAACTATAATGATGTCTCCTTTTTTTCTTGAAAAGCATGTCGTTTCGCATTGTCGTGGTCGCTTCAGATACAGTTACGAAGATTGCATCGAAAGATGTAAGAAAAGTCTGATAGAACAGAGATAGCCGAGAATTGTGTGGGAACTTACTCTCGGACGTGTTTCTGGAGAATTAGGTAATTTCAGGAGAAAGAACTGCGGGATAAAAATCCGACCCGATTGATCCATAATATATAACGAGATAGTAGCAAGATAAAGTTTTTGATCTGTAGCAAAAACTTACTTCGAGTTTGCGTGATTTTAGAACTTCAGGCAGAAGAGTGTAATAGAAGTTATCTCGTAGCTTTCTAAACTTTAGAAGGAATGAAGATATGAGATTTTATCAATCGCGCGCGTCTTGTAAGATATTAATCGGAGATAACCATAATACCGAAAAGTTATTAGAGTCTTTAAAGAATTATCAAAAAATTTAGCAATTCATAAATTATGTATAATATAGCCTTTCTCTACGAGTTTACATTTATATTAGTTATTCTATTTCGACTACTTGGAATTATTTCTCAGCAAAACTGTCGAGATAATATCAGAATATTTTATATGGTAGCGAGCAGCATACCATCCTAAAGATATTCCATTTCTGTGATCGCACATTTTCGCAATTTTGAAAGAGATTTAAGTTCTCTTTTCCTCTTTTTTTAGGAAAGTTATACGAAAGGATAGTTTCACGAGAATTCGATGATTATATATCGGCGTCGTAACAGTTACAGAGAATTTATTATACTAATTTTGTTTCATTCTCTGTCTTTTTATCGATTTTATTCGTTATTATCACGTGATTTAGAGCTCCGATGGGTATCTTACCAGACGTGAGAGCTTTAGCAAGAACCAACAAAATTCCTATCGTTCTCCTAACAGCTGTAAAATTTTCTCGAATTACCTATCAGATAAAGTTTAAGGACAAGACTGTGTTGTAGCTAGTAAAAAAGCAATCGCTCGCGATTTATAGGTTCAACCAGTGCCGTGAATATCCGATAACACGCTGCTCGTACGTTCCAATGCCATGATACGTATGACGCTGTTGGTATGCATGCTGTTTTCCAATCGATAGTCGGCGGTCCTATGACTAGTTTGAATACTCGAACAGCGGGCAGATGAGAATCTCGAAAAATATGCTACACGAATGTCGCAATTATTCCATTGAATCGTACTCGTGCATTGAATATTACGCATCGCGCGGTCCGCGTTTAAAGCTACTCAATATTCGAATAGTAACTTGCGAAATGTTTGTATGGATCCACAGTTAACGAACGTATCGCTGAAAGCAAACGTTCGCGTTATGTAATTGCCTGACATTTGTACAAAAT
>NW_017306059.1:2821402-2838020 GCF_001594115.1 Trachymyrmex septentrionalis | reverse complement strand
AAATCTTTTATATATATATAAAAATATAAAAAAGAAAAAGGCATGCAGCCAATGCTGATTTACGTTCATTTGCATGTTCGTTTATTTATAATTTTTCGCCCGTAAGGTTCTAATTTGTAATATTTAATCGTTGAAGTACAATATATAAGAACTCTGAATATCATTGACGGCACTGGTTACTATCGGCTGATATCGATCGTAGGACTTGTCGACGCGACTCGAGAGAGCAACTTAAATTTATTAGCACGTTGTATATGATCCCTTTAGGCCATACAGCAGCACTCGTACAATCACTAGCAGAAATGCGCGTTACGGTGTACGCCACTTCGTTTTCTTCGACGCAATCGCGGGGGTGTTCTTTCATGTACGCCAGAATTTTACAAAACACTTTTACGAAAAACGTGAAAATTACGAAGAGACAATTTTCATTTGATTACTCAATAAAAAAATCGTACATTTACAGAGATAAATGTAACGGATATTAAAGAAATTGTAACAAAATTGCAAATTTTATATTCCATTATCGAAAAGAGATGTTATTCGTTTATTATTCATGCCGTTATTAACGATTTTAACGTCATTATAAATATTAATAGGATAGGATCGACAGTATTATTTAGAGAAACGTATCTATAGTTGTAAAGTTAAAGGGAATTAAAATTTCTCGTTAAAATGCTATAACCAATTGAGAGAATTCACGTTTCACGTATCGTTGGCGACCAAATTCGCCGTCCTGGAATTATTCAACGCTACGAGTTTCAATTTATTCATTTTTTTCCTCCCCCCGAGCGTCATTAATACGCAGAATTTCGAATGCTACCGAGACCTGTCGCATGTTAAAATAATTTAATCTGTTAGCTCTAAAACCCCAGCACCCGGCCATCGCATTTAGCGTTAATTCGATCGTTTACCGATGTATCGCCGATTCATTCCGATACGGCGCGGCGTGTTATCGGTCTATCCTATCGATCCTTCTAATTAATTATCGCAACCGGACACGACAGAACGAATCGGCCGGGTGTATAATTACATCGATCAATCGCGAGCTTACGAACACCTCCGTCCGTCGGTTTCGCACATAATGGGGGAAAAAAGCAAAAATGTCTAATGCGACACCGCAACCGATTTCTGTCTGAAAGAGAAAAGCTTTCGTACAATCAATCGTAGAGAATCGCCGTGTGAGCAGCCCGTATGCTCATATCGCCTCCGAGGATTTTTACGAAAGTCATATCCGTTTTCGCGAAGAGTCAGCATCGGTCGCGAGATTAGGCATCTGGGAACACGAGTGATTGAAATTTTTAACGTCTTAAAAAAGATTCGTCGTTAGACTTCTCACTTTAATACCACAGAACGTCAAAGGTTTGATAGATCCTACATATATCCGTAATAAAAGAAATTTGTAATACGAACACACAATTAATGAATTTTATAAATAAAATTAATTTTTAGGAAATTTATAATATACGAGATTGTTCACTGCAAGTTGTTAGTATGTGTGCGTTTAATTGAATAGATGTATTGCGTTGATAAAATATGTGTAATTCAGGAAACATGCGGGATCTTTTGCATATGAATTAGTTCTACTAATTGGAATTACAATTCTAATAAACAAGACTGTTAATAATAGAAGCTACAATAATTATTGTAACAATAATACGGATTGATATGTATAAATCAACAGATATTTGATATAAAAATGACATATAATTATTGACAAGCATGTTAAAAATAAATATATTGTATTAAGCAATGTTGCAGCAATCAGGAATACGATGAATAAAATATAAATCCCGCAGATTCTTGCAAAAAAAAAAACAGTATTAATTTTTCTAAAATTTCTCTATGTAGATATAAGACATTTTATATAGCAATAGTTCTCTATTTTTAACGATACTATACTGGTGCTATCGTACTGATGTATCTCATCTCAAAAGCCAATAACAATTGATCCAGTGTAAGATTAATGACCGATAAATCTCTATTATAATCATTGCATACATATTATAAGCCTTTAGGATCACTCGTGTTTCCAGAAACTCATCCTCTTTTTTTCTCGAGACAGCGAACGGGCGGAAGCGGAACTCGCACGGCTCCTAGATATTAACGCGAGCTTCGAGACGTAGAAGCGATTGTAAAGCGCGGATCAACACAGGATGAATCTAGCATTTTAGCGCAGTTTTAGGTATATTGGATGTTTTGATAAAGTACTTACCGAATTAAGAATTCTTTATCAATCGGCGTAAATCCGTGAGTGGAAACTTAAGTCGAAACTTGGTTTGGATAATTTTACGAATTTCTCTCGTTAAAAATTAACAGAGTACGTACAATTATTTCCAAAGTTTTTATTTATCGCGCAAACGCCAACTATTAAGAGTATTGCTATTTCCAATTTTCTGAAACGAGTTTTGGAAACGCCTCGGTTAAAAGTTGAAAAGGTTAGCTCTGCAAACTTGCCCAGGTTTCGACTTCATTGCATCACTTGAGATGCAATGATCCACGGATCCCGCCTGGATATATCACATCAAGCCAATCATCTTCGATCGGCCGTGTAAATATTACTTGATCTACAGACTAGAACTTTGTTATGGACCACTGTATCTCTCGCGAGAGATTTTTGCAGTTGGACCAATAAAAGTCTATATAGAATATAAAACTTGTTCAAGCGCAATTCGCGCATGTCTGACACGAAACGTCATTTATAATTCTAACAGTGTGACAAATTGACTCCATGATCCTCCGTGTTAGTTTAATGAACACGAAGTGCTCGATTCACGTAATAAATCATGAAAAAAAAAATCTGGAAATTTGGGATTCACTCTTTATATATGTATGTGCTTGTACACGCATCAACTATATTTCTATTTTTTTTTAAATTTTATATATATCGTACATTTTTAAAATATATAATTATAAAAAAATCACTCTCTTTGAGTCTGTATTAAAAAAATGTTTGATTGAGTTAATTGGAATTTTGGTTGAAAATGGACGAATCAAAATTTTTTGGTGGGGATGCTGGAGCACCGAATTTGATCGATTTGCCGTAAAAAAACGTACTTAATTACAAATAAAATATTACGTACAAATAAAGCATTACATACATTAAATAAAACATTACGTAAACATTTTCTTGCTCTGTTAATTCTATATATCGCATGAATGCTATGTACATTTAGATCGTATTTTTTCATTCACTTCTCTTATAAACTTTAAATTCACAATTTGAAGATCCCATTATATTTTTATAAATTATTCAAATGTAGGAAAACCACTTTTTGTTTAGATATATATAATTCAAGAATTTAAAAATATTTGTAAAGAAATAACCTACATTTGTAAAGAAATAACAGGAAACTGTAATTTAGAATTTTTTTTTCTTTTTCATATCACTTGTGTTTTCCCACAACTATTTGCGTTTTTTCTATTTTATTCTGTAGAGAGATATTTTATTCTTTTATAAGGAAAAACACAAAGAATGTATGAAATGCGCGTTATGTCAATATTACAGACGACTCTAGTATCCCTTTAAATCTACTAGAGTTCTAGTTAAGACCGGAATTTCTAGCTGATATAATCAGAATCTTCTGATTCGTCCATTTTCAATTAGACATTTTTCTCAATATATAAATCTTTTGGTAATACATTAGATAAATGGTAAATGATGATTTAAATTAAAGATATTTTCCAACAAAAGGGGGGCACTATATCTCAATATAACATGCGATTACATATGCAACATAAAGAATTCTCTAAATTAGCGCTTTCCGTGAGGCATACGCATTCTTCGCTCGAACAAGCCGTATATTACCGTATATTAACAGATTTCTACCTTTATGAATGTTAAAGGTTCAGATGGTATTCACGCAGATTTATCAAGTACGTTTAGACGAAATTAATTATGTGTTTTAAATACGATTATCGAGAATAAGACTAAGATTGCTACAATGCTTAGATTTAGTCGCTGTCGACAGCTTTAGGGCGCAGCTTTTCGAATCACTCGAAAAAACGCATCCTTTCTTTTTCATCTTTATTCTTATAGACAGAAAAAAAAACCCACACGTGCGTTTGTCATCAGTGCATTTGCCGAAATAGTCAGGAATACCTGCGAGAGCGTGCATGCGTGCAACGCCGAAGATCAATGAACATTGTTGATTACGGTATTCGAACTATGATACTCGAAAAAATCATAAGAAAATTCGTACGTTTGAAAAATAACCACTGAAATTGCACTGTCGTGTTTAAGTTTTCTCACAGCGATTTAGAAACATTTTCTTTGTCATTTATATCAGCTGCGAGAGAGAGATATACGAAATCCACAAGGAAATATTTTATTTCTCTTACGTCACGGGGTAAACGTAAGAACTCGCGCAGACGTAATCCGATAACAAATTGTACGCTTTATCTAAATACCTTGATTCTAGATGTTTCTCGGTGCTTCCTTGATGTTCCTGGATGTTCCTCAAACTTCTCGATGCTTCTCAATGTTCCGTGGTCCTCGATGTTCTTCACTAATCCTCGACGCTCCTCAATGTTTTTCGTCACACTTTATTGATACGCGAATGAAATACACACGCACACACACAAAATGTCAAGTTTTCCAACGAATGATGGACAGCAATCCGACAGAATCCATCACGAATGCAAAAAAATAACACTTCGCGATCCGTTCAGTAATTAACATACAATTTTAAATCTCGATATAGAAACAGGATATAGAAAAAACAATGCAAAATTTTCGTAAAGTATTGCGAAATAATCCCAAGTAGAAAAATCATTAATATCAAAACGACGTTAATCTTTAAGTGGATAGATGGCTACAATATTCTACACATAATTACTTTAAAAATCTTGTTCTGGAAGAGGAAAATAAAAAGAATTGCCCAAAAGTTTTAAAGTTAATTATTTATACATTTCTCTATCTCTATAAAAATAGAAATAATGTAAATTTATATCTCTATGCATACTGTTAAGACATAAAAATAAAATTTATTTGAGATGCCCTACTTAAAAGTTAAAATCATGACTGATTTAAAAGTGATTTTAATAATCACTTTGGAAATATTTTGACGTCATTTTGATTTTATGATGATCTGTGTTCTGCTTGGAACGTAAATATCTAAGTAGAACACAAAGTAATAATAAAATCATAATGATATCATATATATGACACGTCATTTAATACTTAAAAATGAACTTATATAAGTAACAAATAAGATCACAATGATGCCCACATGATATTATTCTGATTTTTATTCTACTTGAGTACTTTCTTTGGCAAAAATAAAAATTGGAGCGCAAGTTGAATGTAAGAGGAGAGTAACAGAAACGTAAACGAAACTTCTAAAAGTTGAAACAGCAAAACATAAAACAAGAATAAACGTCTATTTTAGTTTACGTTTTACAGTCTTAATTTTCTTCTGGATGTTTTGTTTAAGCGATGTTCACAATGAGATTCTAAGACGTAAAATAAGCTTGAAATCTTAAGTCGTAATAAATTGGTCGAACGTGAGGAGAATAATCAACTATAATTAGTTAATTTCTTACGGATTAAAGGGATCCTAAAGCCTGTTTTATTGATCTAATAGGACCTACACCTACGATTTACGTCAATGACACCATCACTATACACATTACTACATCAATATCGCGTGCAACATACGTACAAATTTTCTAATTAACTAATATTTCATATTAAGTATCTAAGCCTAATTCTAACAACTCAATATTGATTGTTCATGTGATCCTTAGTCTGAACGAAGATTGCTTTATGTACAAAATAATAAAACTTTTAATAAAGCATTGTTACAAGTCGACACCAGAAGCCGATAAAAAACTAATTTTCCAACTATTTTTATTTTTGATACAAAGTCGACCGGATTGGAATATATTATCGTTTATACTCTAATTGTAGAAAAACATTTTTTTAATGTGTATGATAGGCAGTTAGAAGAATATTTATTTGAAAAATAAACGCTAAAACATAGACGATTTTAGGATCCCCCTTTAAGGCTAAAAAATTAAAATTTTACACCTTAAAATATCATTGCAGACGCCACTTTAAGCACTTTCACTTCTCATCTAAAATAGTCGCACAAGCTGTATCGCATATTGTATAAAAATGTTACAGAAGTACTGTTTCTAGTTGTACGATTGTTACACTCGCATATCGAGGAAAAGATATAAAATTTATTTGTAAAAAATATATTTATTTTACTAAATAAATTTTTATTTTATACGGCAAAATAAAATTTTATTCCTAGCAAGCGAGCCATCTATTTTATTGACTTTTTATTGACAATAAATAAGAAATATTTCACAAAAATGTGTATTTCGTCGTCATAATTAAATTTTTGAAGAAAGCAAATAAATAACATTTGCAATATAATATATTATAGGACTATATATATGATAACGTAAATTAGTACATGAATTCTTGCAATCGCAAAAAGTTGAAATTGGCTCAATTCCGTTTTATATACATGTGGCTTTATTCCGTTGATAAGAGTTTTTGCACTGACAATAAGAAAAAAAAGACAAGTATTGTAAAGCAAATGTTACTTCAAACTATAGAAATTAAAGCCTTAAACGGTCTAGCTGGATCTTAATGTTTGTATGATTCTTATGTGAATTTATATATTACGTATGTATCATTAAGATCCAGCTAAACCGTTTAAGACTTTGATTTTTATAGTTTGAAGTAATATTTGCTTTGCAATACTTGTCTTTTTTTTCTCATTGTCAGTGTAAAAAACTCTTATCAACGGAATAAAGCCATATGTATATAAAACGGAATTGAGTCAACTTTAACTTTTTGCAACTGCAAGAATTCATCTACTAATATTACGCTATTACTAGAAATAGTACTCCTACGAAATTCTCATACATAATATTATGCGACACAGCTTGTGCAATTATTGTAGATGAGACTTTACGCTTTTGTCATTCTCCCCTTACATTCAATTTACGCTCCGATTTATATTTTCGCCAGGATTTCCAAAGACCAAACGGAAAAATTGCCGCACTGCCGTCTCTCGATTAATCTCAGGATGATCTCTCGATGCTCGTTTTGATTTCTGTGAATCTCGGTACCGGGTATTATAGACACGCATTCGGGACACTCGGCGAAAAGTTCATATCGAAAAACGTTAATATCACACCTCACGTTCACACGATCTGATACGTACACAACAATGGTCGCAAACGAACTGATACTCCCTGGTTTAGTGCGTACTCATCGCCTGCTCGACCGTGAAAATTCCGAGAAATTTACGGGTCGTCGAAAACAACGAAAATTCCGGGAAACGGCGCGTCACGGAGACAGCGAAAATTCCGAGAAATGACGCGCCGTAAGTAAACATGGTGGCGCGGCGTAATGATAACGTCCGCAACCCCTTACAGGCAAACGAGCTCTCACTGTCTTGATTAATTCCTCGATGAGCAATGCTTACAATTAGATCCTTCTCGACACGGCGTTGAATAGAAATGTTTTCCCAGTATTTGGACGAGCGCGCATGTCGGTGAAATACGGTGAAACATTCGTGTTGAAAACTTGAATTCGTCTCGAACAGACGCCGGTCGAACGAAGTGAAGTGCGTACATTGGCCCACCTACTTTACAAAAATTTAGTCTATAATACACACAATGATTTTCCCGGTCTTTTACTACGCATGACGGGTCATTCGTTGTCCCGCAGTAATTTTCATTCCTTCAAATATTCAAGAATTATTAAGTAATTCTTACAAATATTTTAATATTTCTAGAAAATATTAAATAAAGAATTTTTGGAAAATATTATAAGATTGTGTATTTAAAAAAATTATAAATGTATGAATGTATAATGTTATAACTGATTACTTGATGTTCCTAATTTTTCGAAAAAAAAAAAAAATAAATATGCGGGACACGAATGGCTCAATCATTTATACTAAAGATTACTGGATAATTTAACAATTAAACAAATTCGTGCCGAACAACAGTGCTTTTAATACTCCAAATAAGTAAATTAATCACTACCTTCCAGTACTTTTCCGTAAAGAAAACGACGCTGAGAGACGCACTTGATCGCGATCGCACTCGAATGGTTCAATAGATGGACCATGAAACGATTATCGACGAACAGAATAACAGATTTAACGTTTACAATACTCGTTTACAACTCTCGCACGCGAAATCAGTCTAGATCCGGCGAAAAAGACGCAGAAATGTAGATCGACCGCGACTACGACTCGTCCACTCGCCGCCGTTACGTAAACTGATCTACCGAACTCCAAACAGTTCAAACTTGACCAATGACGATCGTCGTTTCAACTCGCGCGTCATATACAGTGCGCGAAAAAACGGAAAGCGCGACGGTTTGTCTCTGGAATGTTAAAAGATTATGTTGATAACGTCGAAATAACGATTAGATTGTAATAAAGAATCAAACAGTTCTGAGTTTGGATGTCCTTAAAATAAAATACGTCGAAATAATAATATGAAATATCGGTCACGTAACTGTTTTCTTTGGCGCGTTTTTTACACGATGTGAAAAAGTAACGAATTTCATGCAGATGTCTACGTTGTTCAGTTGCTACGTTCAGTTGTTTTGTAGGAAGCGTGACATTCTTGTTATCTGTTGTGTGTGCATTCTGAAAATATCTTTAAAAGTTGCTTTTGAAATCACATCCAATTTTTTTCTATGCGAAGAAATTTAATTTGTTACGTATCAACAATTTCTTTAACATATTTCAGTTGAAAAATAACGAATTTCACGCAGGTGACTATGTTTCTCAATACGTTTTTTAGAAAGAGAGTGATACTCGATCTTGTTGCCTTTTGTTCATGTGAATCCTAAAAATGCTTTAAAAAATTACTCTTAATAATTATATTCAAATTTTCTTCGTATGAATCAATTTTATTTGTTATCAATAATTTTTTAAATATATTTTAGTTGAAAAAAATGTCTCGCAAATGACTGTGTTTCTCAATACGTTTTTTTGTAATACTTTTGTTGTCTTTCGTTTCTATGAATTCTAAAAATGCCTCCGAAAGTTACTTTCAAAAATCACATTTAAAATTTTTTCGTACGAAAAAATTTTACGATTTCTTTCTTATATTTTAGTTGAAAAATGACGAATTTTATATAGGTAACTGCGTTATTCAATACGTTTCGTAGAAAGAATAATACTCTTGCTATCCTTCATGTAAAATTTTAATATCCTAGAATGTGTTCCTCGAAAGGTGCACTAAATTCTCTCTCTCTCTCTCTCTCTCCTTCTCTCATATTTCATTAATTTTACATCTAATCTCTACTGCGTACATTTATAAAATACAAAAGAGGAAATTTATACGGAATAACGAAACTGCGTAAAATATCCGCTATCGCAGTTTCCGGAATTAACAGAGTTCATTGATAATCGGGACAGTTTGACGAGAGTGCGGTTTTATCGCCCATGTAAGAAATAACAGAAATCTACATATTGTGCACCGAAAGTTTTCTCCCTGTTCGCGCCCTGTATGTCTCGTCGAAATTCGCGAGAGCAACAAGACGAATCTATGAACGGTGTCTCTAACATGTGTACCATTGTTACTTTTCTTAGAGCTCGCGCGTGTCTAAAGACCGATACATCTTCGTCCAATGTTGCAGCGTCGATTCTAAACGCCTCTAGCGAGAGTAATGACGTGAGTCAGAAACTTTGTTAACGTAGGGAGATAGAAAAAAATAAAAGCAAACCTAACCTTACCGAGGCAGAATAATTTCTGCGATCTGTTGTTTAATTAAGCGATGTAATAAAATTATCATACTATGTCTCTATGTGAAAAATATAATAGGTAATCGCATAAATTTTATAACTATTAATAACATTTAGTGTTCTTAGGGCTAACAAGTACGGGATCTATCGACTTTTCAGCGCGAGCTCTACGATTCATCGATTTTTGTACATCATATGTACTTTGTAAATAGACTTGAAGTTTATGATGCTAATCGTTAACTTTCCAAAAGACATATTTACTTGTTTAAAATGTATTTATCGTATTTTTAATTTACATTTTTTAATGAAGCAAAGTAAATTCAAAATCAAGGGAGCTTACTCGCGCTTGAAAAATCACGTAAAAGCAGTCGTGCTGTCTTTGAGTCTCTTTGCAGAGTATTTAAAACGGTAAAATTGGATGATATAGTGATGTGTTCGCGGATATCCTCCGGGATTCTCCAGTAACGTATGCGGTGGCGTAAATGGAAAGGAAAAAAAGAAAAAAAAAAGAAAAAGAAAAGAAAGACAGCGCGAGCGTGCCCGTCGCTTTCGTGAGAGAGAACGAATGTCACGCTTTTCACTTTTCGCTTTACGTCAGAGTGGCAAGAAAGACGTGTGCTGTACAATAAACGCGCGACGTGCAAAAAAACACGACCAAGATTCGAGAAAAACGCGTAGCGCAAAAAACGAAAGTGTCAGTTGGGGCGAGTTGTGTCGTTGCTGTTCTCCTTTCTTTGCTTCATTGCTGGTTCTCGCGCGGAATAAAATCGCCTGGAAGCGATCCGTCGCGAAGCACTCGTATGTCGAATTTCGCACTTTGACTCCGTACCGACGACTTTTACTTTCGACAACTTGAAAGGAATGGAATAGTGTCGAGCGAGACTTATTTGTGTCAACATGTCGTGTATATTAATATTGGGAAACTTAAACGTTTTTTGTAACGCTTATTAAAATGATTTTGTTCTCACTGGACTCTATTACAGTCGACTTGTTCAGAACTTGAATACTTTCAAGTTCAAAGCATCTAACGAATGCGTGTACATACGAAATGCTGATATTATTAAATGTAGCGTTTTATTTACATATATGTTTCCTTTTATTTCGGATTTTCGAAATAAATACACGCTCGATATAAAGGAAATAATGCAAGCCGCATTTATAATAATGTTTCAAAGAGGTTCGTTTTATAGAAAATTACGTTACATTTCTCTCTATAAATTATAAATAAATATACGTATATACACATATATATGCGATACGCTCTTTAATTTCTCCCGGTAAAGCTGCTGGACACTGTTCCAGATTCTCTCGGTATAATTTAAAGCCTGGATTCGCGATGAGAGGCTCGTCCTCTCCTCGCTCGTGAAAAGAGCGGTCTCAAAAGCTGAACGGAAAGGAGAAACGGCGAAAATGCTAAAGGAGATTCTCGCGGAGAAGCTCGACTATATGCATACACGGAGGCTGTGGCACTCGATCTTTCTTTACGTAATTTACCCTGCCAGAGAAAGATCATATATATGTATAAATGTATATCCATCTTCGTCCCGCTGTTTCACTCTCTAACCGTTTCTCTACTCCTTATCACATTTTTGCACAGCTCCTTTTCTTTTATGTTAGGTACACCTCGCTCAGTTCGATGTCTCATCCCTTCTATTTTCACCGTCTCTCTCTTTTACCCCCTCTCCTCCCCCTCTTCTTCTCCTCCTCCTCCTCTTTCTATCTTTTGCCTCTAACTCTAATTCTTCTCATCCCGATGTACGATGGACTTACACGAGACTCCTCTCTGGATCTCTATACACTCTGCTCTTTGCTCTACGTTACTTTAAGTAAATCCGTTACTTCCACCCATACGAATGTACATACTCGATGTCATCTACGTTTCTTTATATTATACATATATATATATATACATGCATATACGCAATTATATGTCTCCCTGTATATACCCGCTAACAAAAGCTTGTGACCGCACCGTGTAAAGACATAAAGATAGATCTATAATGATCAGAGAACAAAAAAAAAAAAGAAAGAAAAAAATAGCAATAGATCCGCTGAGACGAAAGAGAAATGAAAAAGACGAAATGTAAGTTGTCCATGTTGAGCAAGTTTAGCATATTGGCCCTCCACGCTACTCTCTCCCAACTGGCACGAATTCTAGTTGTACGCTAGCGTTTTTTTCCTCCTTGACGGCTCGTTTCTCACCCCCTTCACTTTCTTTCTTTCTCTCTTTCTCTCTCTCTCTCTCTCTCTCTCTCTCTCTTCCCCTCTCTCTCCCAATTCTCTTACGTCTGTGGCTGTCTCGTTGTTTAGCTGAGTGATATTTCAGTTCCTAGATCGTATTACCAACTTCTCGCTCCACGTACACACACACTTGTATGGCTCTCTTTCTTTTTCTCTTTACTCTCTTTACTCTCTTTCCTATCTGTCAGCTATCCTTAATTTTGGTTGCGAGCGCAGAACACACGAACACCAAACTCGTCCTGAGTGATGCACAAATGCCAAACGTCCGAGCGCATTGTCATCTTTGCGAGAGATATCAGTAGTGGCGCGCTCGCAATTGTGATGCTGCGGCTGTACAATCAACGCCCAATATGCGATCGACAATTCAATATTCCCATCGATACGCAACGCGCTCGGCGAGCACGCGATAAACGAGTATTCAACGGCTCCGTCCGTTCGACTTTTTTACCTTCACGGGTGCTTGAATGCGAGCGTTTTTATCCAATGTTTCGACGACGTGACGAAGTCATATTTGATAATCTTAAACGGTAACGACGAACAAGCGCACACGCTCGGATCACTCGGATGGAAACGCGGGCGTTTGGTTGTTGTCACATTCACGCTTTTCCCTGGTATATAATATCTATACGGATGTAGGAAGTACTTACACAAGCGCAGATTTAATGGACGAACTTCCATCGAGTAAACATCGAATGAATTTTCCTGGGAGAGGTGGATGATGTTGCGAAACGTATCAATGTTGATCGATTATTATACTGGGGAAATGCGCGCTTTGGAAACAACCGTAGACTGACATTGTATAATACATTAACGCTTGTCGCAGCGGCTCTTCTTCGGCTTCAATAGAATTTCTATACGTGCAATTATAGAACGGAATGGTACACATCGATACACATGAAAAACGCTTGATAAACGTTGAAAACGAAATATCACGAATAACGAATAATATTAATAATAATTAATCGTTTAATTTTGCCTGAATTTATAATTAATGTATATCGGTTAAAAAACATTTTATAAACAATTCACGTAACTCCTACAAACGTTACAAAAACAGATTAATCTTCTAAGAGGATAATGTTCTTTAAATATTTGATTTTATATATTTTCATTAATTTCAACGATGCTTACTAAGCGACAAAACTTGCACGCGACAATCCTATTTTAACATATATAAAACTATTATGTGAAAAGATAATGAGAAACGATAGTAAAGTTGGAGGTTAGATTTTTTCGCTGTGATTTCTTCCCGGAATCTCATTGTCATCTTCATTAAAATTCATTTTTCACTTCCTACTTTAAATCAGGATAAAAAGATTTTCTCGCCCGCTCTTTTATTCGCGATAACTTTCCTATTCCCATTACTGAGACCGCACCTGTTAACAGGGATTCGTAAAAATAATCTTCAAGGATAATCCCATTCGTCTTCTGATCATTAATTATCTTTTCATATTGTATTCTCCATTTTTTCATTTTTAATGATACATTTAAAAAAGTATATTACAGTGATTAAACACATTTAAAGAATATTATAAATTTCACATAAATTTTGAAAAATTCAATAATAATAGATTCGCTTAATTTTTTAATTCTTATTCGCCTAATTCGGCTGTAACTTTTTAAATAGTTTTGAAAATTTCATTTTTTTAATTTACTAGAAATAATTAAAAAATTAATACTATATCTTTCAGACTAGTTCTCGTAAATAATTACCTTATCTAAACTATGTTATTTTAAAGTATAATTTTGAAATTAGCATATCATTCAAAAGTTTAACCGTAACATTACTTCACTGCATCAAATTTCAGTTTCAAAATTAGGATATTAGATTCGTATTTATGCCACAAATTCATATCATGTTTCTGTGAAACATTATATATTACATTTGAATTATAATATATATTGAATAGTTTTTGATAGAGAACAGTAATATGATCAAGTTTCTGCAACAAGTTCTTTTGAAAAAATGCACAAACGTACGGAAAATTTCTTTCAATTGTTAAAACACTAAATTAAAGTAAATTATACACAATAGTAAATTATACACAAATATATTATTTTTAGTATGCATTGTGTATGATTTATTGCAGCCGAAGAAGCGCATCGCGACGGTACACACTTGTTTGCTTGCGTAGAAAAAAAACCTTTTCAGTAAATACATATGTAAATATGTAAATATGTAGGAAACAGCTTACAGTTCGGGAAAACCGTACGTAAAAAGAGAGAGAGTGATGGACGATTTATGTTTTTTCGTAATAATAAAAGGCTTGGACACGCGCACGCGGAAAGACATGCGAATCTGGAATGCAGAGAAGATGTGTGAAGCGATGTCATGGAAATATCGGAAGGAAATATAAGGAGAGGTGAAGAAGAAAGGAAAATATATAAATCGTCGATCGTGACGAAAAAAAAAGAGATGAACGAAAATGAAAGCAATTTTTAAACGAACGTTTTTCTTGACTGTTTTGCACGTACAGGGTTATAATCTAAGCATCAAGAAAACACATCCAATGGATGTATCTTCTCGATGCTTTTGAAGATAAAAATATCAAACAATTATTTATGTTTTAATACTAAGTAGAGTTATTTTAGAGGCTGTTTTTCTATTAACTCTTTCAGACAATTTATTGTTATTTATATAAATAAATAATAAAAAAAATTCTATTGACATATTGCAATATTATTTAATTTGTTATTTTAATATTATTTTAAGATTGGTAATTTTTCATGAAATACGGACTATACTAAAAAATACGAAAGTTCGAAGACTCGTAAATGTAGAGGTTGAAATTTTTTAATTTTTGTGTATAAAGATCTAAGAATTAAAATTTTTTATCTCAAAGATATTTAAAAAGTTTTAAAATTATAAAAAACTACAGATTTTCAAATATATTGAGATTTCCCACGTTAATGTTTTGACTATGAGAATTTTCGTAATTTTACGTCTAGAATCTTTTCAATAATTTTGCGATATAGAAATTATATGATTATATTTTTAAAATTTTATAAATCTTGTAAAAAGAAACTGTATAAATTTATCATTTATAATATCAGATTTTGACCATAATTGAAAGACTTAAATTATTAATTAAAAATCAGAATTAATTAGATAAAATTAATGACCCGAATAAAGTTTGAAAGGGTTAAATAAAAATCAAATGCAAGCAAAGTAGATCGGCATCAGTACTTTTCTAGGGATTACACCTCTGTACATACACGATCACACACATAGTTGCTATATGTATAGTCTGCGACATAGAATGGATCTTGACACGAATAAAATTAAACCTCGAGGACTGCTCTTAGTTTGCTCACATTTTTCTTCTTCTTTTTATCATTTCAACAAAACTCCGCGAAACCGCTTCTGCATGCAAAATTAACTCTGCTTCGGTCTTCTTAACAACCGCGAGTGGAGCACGAAGTTCCGCTTAAAAAATCCTTCAATATGTTGTTTTTGCAGAGAGTTTAGATACCTTTAACTAGGTACTTTTATTTACGAGTTTTATCAGTATTACTGCTATTAAATAATCAGTGATTTTTTTTTGTTTAATTTCAATACTTATTTATAGATCCAGCAAAAGCTGCTTTCAATAACTCTCCGCTGTCGACATTCTATTATTATATTTTACATTTTAGAGATTACATTTAAATTGAAAAAAAACAAGGAATATTCGTTACCATTCGCTGGTTCAAAAACTTTTAACTCTTCGGATTAAGATATGTTAGAAACATTAAAACTGTTTTCCTATCTTTTAGGAACAAATAGCGAAGGAGAGGCAGGTGACCGGTCGAATACAAATCCAAGTTTCGTACGAGGCAGAACGCAAAGAATTGGTTGTTTCGGTTTTTATGGCCGACGACTTATGTGTGCGAGAAGACACCGGATTCGGCACCTTGCCGGAAGCTTTTGCTAAGCTTATCCTTGCTCCTCCATCGTAAGTCCATGGACATCTCATAAATTCTTGGATCGAATGTATCCGACTTTCGCGAAATCGATTTTTTACTGTCTAAAATGATTACAATACAAAACGAAATAAAAATCGTAGATTATTAATACTAAAAGAAATTACATGAAATTAGACATAGATCGATATTTGAGAAAAGTTCCACGTAAGCGCAATTAACGTATTTACTATGTAATTTTCCAAGAACTTTACCAGATTAATTTTGTTACACATATCCTTTATTTGCTCTATGCTTCGAATCTTCGATGCTTAAAATGAATGATTGATTAATCACTCGCGACCTTTACAGCGGCGAAACAACTCCGCTGAAAACTATTGTAGCTGAGCCGACCCAGAAACCTATCTGGAACGCTACATTGTTCTTTACCGGAGTTGATGGCGAGAGCCTGATGGAACGTGCGATCGAGGTGACTCTCTGGGATTACTGTCCCGATGGCGATAATGTGTTTCTTGGCGAGTGCACTGTCGATGTTCAGCGAGCACTTGAAAATGATAGAGCGGTTTGGTAAGTGCGTTTGTCAAAAGAGATTAAAGAATTTAAATAACTACAATAGTCATAATTTAACACGTAATATTTAATATTTACAATAAAACGATTTTGCCAGCTAATTGCTATCATTGCTATAATATTTGAAAATTTTTATAAATTAAATAAGATTTAATAAAATTAAGTAATTATTTTAA
>NW_017306059.1:2800004-2821302 GCF_001594115.1 Trachymyrmex septentrionalis | reverse complement strand
TATTTTAAAAAATAATTTTTAATTATTATCAATTGCATTATAAATATGTCAAATATTAATGTGCAAAATATTTATTTTTCATAAATAATAAATATATTAGAATAATAAATATTTAGAAAGATCCATAATTGACGTCGCGAGTTGTATTTCAAGCAGAACAAGTCACATAAAATGAATTATTACTGATTGAAAAATGACTTTTTGTATCCATTTTGATGTTATTTTGGTGTTATGATAATTTTTGTTCTATTTGAAATGCTAATCAAATTAATGATTAATAACAATTGCAAATAATTAACGTTCCGGTATCACTTCATGTGTATTCGTTAACGTTCATATTACATGTCGAAGTTTCGCTATAAAATGTCAGGTATCGATTGGAAGATCCACGTGGGCTTCGAAGTGGCAAATCGCCGTATTGCTCTCCGCGCGGCTCAGTATCAATGGAGGTCGCCCAGAGACTGTTTAGGAAAGAGCTGCGGGATCGCAGCTACAGCGATGATACGCAGAGTGATAGCGGTAGCCCGGAGTTCTGCTTCCTGCATCCAGACCATGCTTGGCACGCCAATTCCAGACGCGGTTCCAGCCAGTCCGAGCAACTCGAGGTTGAGCCCTACGAGCTCAACCGGGATTATAGCAGATCCCTGCCGGGTAGCCGCAGAAGCAGCTTCCAAAGTCAGGGCGGCACCGATAGTAAACGTGAGTGTCACGAAAAGATTCGGCACGGTTTCCAATTTCTTTTTCGAAGAAATTGCTAGTAGGAACGTAACGTTGCGTTAGTAAGAAGATCTCCCTCAAGTAATTTCGATTGTCTTTTGACTGAGAGAAATTAATATGAGGCTTATAATTCGAGGCGAGCGTATTTAATATTATAGTAGTCGGAAGGATAAAATTTTAATTATGAAGAAATGATATTAAATTTGTATTAAATTTTTACATCAAGAAACTTAAGAAAATTTTAATTTTTAATTTTACTTTATATAATTAATAACTATTAATATGTAACTATTATATCAAACATAAGAGATATAATAGAGGATATTACACTAATATTTTTTATTATAAATTTGAAATTTAAATCACTGGTAGTAATAATATTTGGTAGTAAATCATTCTGATGTAGCGTTTTTGATGTACCTCTAAATTGGCGTTACAAACAATTTCGAAACGCATTTGCCAAATGACGCATTTAATAAGGGAGAATGGGAAAATTGCGAGCACAAGGTAAACAATATTATTGCAGCATATTGATAACTCACTTCTCATATCCAGTGATAGTCTGATATATGTTTATTGCCACACCATAATACACGATCATAGAACGCATACGTTTAAAATAAATATAGTTACATGTTTTTGATGTAGGAGGGAGTAGGAAAGAAATTGTCAATATGACAAAAGTTAAATAAAGCCGACAATTATTTATCAATTATAGAAGTGTTTATTCATGAGATATTTTTTAGCGCTTTAAAGTATGCAATACTTAATTTACGTAATATCAATATATATAATCAATAATAATATAATTTTAAACAAAAACAAATACTAACTCGGTATTGCCTCGTGTGACGATGGGTAAAACAAATGCTCCAAATAGCAAAGGTTTTGCTTTTTGTTTAAAATTATACAGTTTATATTAGTAATATACGAATGTTAATTATTGTAATTTAAAGTCAAATAACAGGAGTGTCTCTTTTAAATAAACTTTTATAATTGATAAATAATTGTAGATTTTATTTAATTTTCTTAGGTGTTTACAGTTTGTCCATTCAACGGATAAAGGAAAACGGGAAAATAGAACGTTAGAACTTCGGAAATACAAATTCTGAAAGAATTTCTTGTCAGAATTTTCAATACCATTCGGATACTCGACCCAATAAACCGTGTTCCGCTTTTCGTTGCAAGCTAGCCATCTCCACAAGTAAATTCACTCTTCTCTTCTTTTTCAAAGATGATAACGATAAAGTGGGACTATCTGTGATGCTATTGTTGGGTAGCCTCGAGTGCTGCTTGGAAGCACTTGGCACGCTTAAGTAACAGCTTCCTCGATTATCGCTATTCGATTACGTCACTTCAGCTAGAAAATGTCCATGTAAACGTTGTAAACAACAAAAATCGATGCATCGCGCAGCAAAAAATAGCAAGCATCAAAGAAACATTAAAAAAACAGGTTATCATAGAGAATGACATAGCATTTTTTTGTTTTAATAAAAATTATAAGATATGATAATATAAGACATGTAACAATTTACAATTTAATTAATAATTATTAACAGTTGTAAATTTTTAGAGTGAAATATCTACGTTAAAGTTAAATTTTGTTTCGCAAAGCACAGACAAAAGATTGTCATCAGTTTTTAGTATCATTAATGTATATGATTTTTATAATTCTATCTAGTATCTATTATATAATTCCTATTACTTAAATTTATCCCAGGTGGAAGTATGGGTGAAGCCGATATGCCTGCTATAGTGCACTATAATCGTGATCGGCGGCGAAGTTCGTTTACCAGACCGATGAGGGATCCCGAGGAGATCCTGGAAGGTCTGCGAGCGTTGAAGGCAACTAAGGGAGGTGAGCTCAGCAGGACCATGAGCCTCTCCAGTGATAAGAGACGCGGCAGCCGTGAGTATAAATGTTTTCCTTGCTTCTTTTGGCCATCATTTCGCTCGTTCGTTCGTCCGTCGTCCGTCTGTTTGTTTGCCTTTTGTACCTTTCCATTCGTCTCACCCCCACAACCATTTTTACTGCATTTTACGATACACTTTTTCTCTTTTTCTGTCTTTCTCTATTTTGTCACCGTTATTGTTGTTTAACATCTCGATGGTAACCATTATCATCACCATCGCCGTCTGATTAGATTACGGGACTCATTAATAAACGTATATCATATCATAGTTGTGCATTCTGATGTATGTAAGTGTGCGAGTGTGCGTGTACATTGTGTCTGGGTGTTCATGCACCTCACATGTGATTGTCTGACCATACTCGTTAAGTGTGTGCATTACAAAAGTCACCTGCCTGTCTCTTTTTCTCTATTAATGTTGGTTTTCCTTCCCACACATTTTATCTTCAATTTTTAAAAATCAAATTTCACATACTTATTTATCATATTTTCTAAAAAATATTCTTATCTCCATATTAATTGTAAAGCAAAAGATAAATTTCTAAAAAAAAATTTAGAAATTTTCATTAAATAGTAGAAATGTTGATTAAAAATTAAACATCATATTTTTTACATTTTTCATTAAGAAAAGATTTTATTTAAATGTAAATCTTTTAACTCATACAATAACTTGACAAAACCTTTGAAATAAAAATCCTTTGATAAAATTCTGAAAACATTTCTTATTTTTACTCTTGCATTTATAGTATTTGTGACATAAAGAAAGTAGGACACTTTCACAATAATTATTTTCTTACATAACTTTAGTACTATAGTAAAGAGAAACTTTTTAAATTTTTAAATTTTTTGAAATTTACATACTATAAAATTAATCAATATTCTGTAATTTTTTTTATAAAATTTAATTTAGTAATCACATTCCGAATCATTCAGTGTAGCCCTTATCTTACATTTCTGTTTAGCCATATCGTATGACTCTTTTGTAGAATTATAGAAACTCTTCTTTCTAATTTTTCAACATTTTTATATTCGAATGTCGATGCAATTATTATTTATTTGTTTCGCACTATCACGTATCGATCCCGCGCGGTTTGACCGAGCGAACGATCTTGATATGCAGAGGAATTTCTCGTTTGTCAAAAACTATTTTTGTCCGAATTTATGGAAACTAAATCGGACAGATCAAAGCGGGAATAGCCCGACCTGGAAAGGATTTTGATGAGACTTCGGAATACGATCGACTTTTATTATAGATTTTCATATCTAATGTCGACCATGACGATGACCGCCTTTGACACTCGTCTTTCGTTTTACATCCTCAATTGTGCCTCGTTGCTTATCTCATCGTTCATACGCTCGATGTTTGATTCAGCGTTTACTTCCTGGATTGAACTGAATATCTCCATCAAGCTTTCGCCAAAAGACGTCATAGAGGATCATCGAGCTGCGCGGAATTGATTCGTCGACGTCGAAATGGAATTAAGCAAGAATCAAAAAAGAATACCGCCTCAATCACTGCCGTGAGTCCATCGTGTAGCTTAAACAAATCCATCGTGCAACATATTTCCGCTTGAATCTGCGAAATTTAATTCAAGCTTCGCTCGTCAATCATCCTCCGCTTTTTGAGGAGTCATCGTCTCGGTCGACGGAAATGCTCGAATTAATGTGGTTCTACCGAGCATAAAACCACCACGTTCATTTCGCCTTTGTGTCTGTCTCTCGCTCTGCTTACGTTCCATGAAGAGGTCGATGTACTCCATCAAAACCAGCAAAAGATAACATGACCCGTACTCTCTGCTCATCTGTATTTGCGATCGCTGTTGCGCGCCGCTGTTGCCTGTTGCTGATTGCTCTCGTATCGTCTCACAGCCTCACAGTAATGATTCGAATCCCTGCTCCCGTTGTGCCTCAGGCTTTTACGAAGCGAGAAACAATATCATCGCCGCCACTGCCGTCGTCAATGTGACCACAATAGTGGATGACATAATTCGCTATTGTGCTTCTGTGCCGTTGCACGCACGTGTGTGACTTTACGCGCCGCGACCTTCCGCTCTCTGTTGCTCTCTTTCTTTCTATCTCTGTCTGTTCTTACGCTGTTTAGCCTCTCATTCATTCCTCCAAATATTATTTGCCGCATTGACACCAAGTGTGCCATAAGCGTTGCTGTCATCGTTCAGCAAGATTATCGTTTCTTCGTCTTTCAGGCTTAATGGTCGCTTTAGCTGGCGGCTTCTGGCAAGTATTAAACGTACGAAATCGGTTGCGCGATGATAATATGTTATTTAATAATTTAGTTTTTTGATAGCTTTACATTTTATATTTCTTAATAGTCAAAAATTGTTTAGCATTCAAACAAATAATGATCGAAATAGTAACGTTTGCAAGTGGCAATATTATAATCGGTGCTTTTTGTATATTGGTGTAATGAATGTAATCTTATTTTCATAATCATTGCGATATTATACTAAGCAATATACTATAAGATAATTAACCATCCAAAATTAAGAGGGACTATCCCAAATTGTAACTCTTTTATCCCGAGTTAAAAGGTTTTGATTGACTAATCGGAAGAAAAAATTTTACTAATTAACCAATCAAAAAATGCTTCGAAGCATTCGTAGCGGCAACTCGATTGCACCCAAAGATGGTTATGAATTGTCTTTTAAATGTAAAAATAATAAGTGTGAAATAATAAGGGAAAATAATGAGTAAAAATAATAAGTACAAAATATAATTTTTAATTAACGTGTGAAGAATTTTATAATTTTTTCAATTTCGAAATCCAGATTATTTATAAAATACATTCAGTAGAAAAGTACAATGTTAAAAAATAATGTGATCTCGTAACTTGATTGTAATTTTTATTATAATCTCAGGGGATGTTATATATTAGATATTATTAGTTACAAATATAGTATAATATTGTTTAGGTGTTTCATTAACAATTGGTAAAAAAATATTTACCTATTAAATTTTAATTACGATAATTAATATTAAATTTTTGAAAAATATTCCTCTTTCTCTTCTAAAAGAGTTGGTCATTTTATAGTACATTCCATTTCGCTAAAATGTATATTAATTCTTAAACATATGAAAAGAAGTTTATTTTCTAATTTGCACACTAACAGAATTGATAAAGCCGATGACATTTTTCCGCGATATAGATCTAACTAGTCCGACAGGAAATTACGCCATTTTTATTTGATGGAAGAAGACAGTAGATTTGCGAGGAAGTAGGCTGCGAATTATGCATGAGAAAAAAGCTGGCTGATGTTTCTGGAGCACGTATGAAAATAATGAGTTTTAACGCAAAGTGCTCCTCACAATTATCCCTGCCTACTCAGTTTCCTCGCTTTGACTCAAAACTACAGTCGAACCTGTCGAACTATGTGGCGTCCACCTGTATTGATAGTAAGTCGCTGCATTGAGTATTCGAATCATTAAGCGCGCCCCGAAAGTTATCAAAAGAATCGCAATTACCTAATCAATTTCTCGCCTTTCGTCTTCCTGTTGACATCTGTGTGCATCTTCATTCACGTATGTGCCTCGAGCGCAACGTGCACTTTGAACTTGACGCTTCAATGTATTGTTGATTATCTTGATATCCTTTCTCGGTCGGCACCGTCCGCCAATGCCGAAAACTCTGAATGCTCTTCGTACTCGACTCGAATCGCGAAACACTCGGTTCGCTCGGTCGAAACGCCATCGGCCATCGTCACGACCCCGATTATCGACGACAAATCGTGGGCCACGCACGCACGACCAACCAACCAACCAATCAACCAACCAATCAACCAACCAACCAATCAACCAACCAACCAACCAACCAATCGACCACCATCGACCACCAACAACGACAACAGAGTGCGTAGTCCCAACAGTTACTGTGTGGCAGTGCGAGCCTGTGTCTCCGAGGACCGGTAATTCGGCCTCCTTCCCATTGCCGCACTCCACACCACCTCGATAAATAATCGCAAGGCACTGTCAACCAACGTTATGGGCTTCCGGTAAGACACACTCTTTCTCTATCGCTCACTGTCTACTATCGCTCTTTTCTTCTATCACTCTCTATTTATCTGTACTTTAAGCAGAATCTCGCTTCCAATTTTTGTCCCTTTAATTCACCCCTTTTAACAAACGGTATCGTAGTATTTGTTTTGCATTAAAGAGAGTATAAGAACGGAATAGATTTGACGATAGATATAGCGAAACTGTTGATATTAGAATATCCATTAGTTTGAACGTTCAAAATAGACGAAATAGGAAGTAGAAACAGAGTAGAAATAGAATTTCGATTTGAAAATCCCAAGTCTGATTGATTCTCGGATAAAAATTTAACAAACACTTAATTTTTTTTTATAATGGTATATTTTACGCAATTTTAATAAAAGGAATAAATAATTCTATTGCAAAACATTAATTTCATTAATGATATCACGCTTTTTATTCAAAGGTACACAGTTGAAAAATTTGTGTACCTTCGAATGTTAAATTTAACACATCTCACATGTATTAAACGGTCCACTAAAATTTTTGTGTCAATTTTAATATAAAATAAATATGTTAGAAGGTGACACAAATATTATATTATGTAAAAAATTAACATAAAAAACATATCACTGGCATAATTTATAAACTATTATATTTCTTCATTAAAATTAATATTTATAATATGTTAACACATTTTATTTGTTTATCTTAAAATTTATATTAAAAAAAAAAACATTATTTTTATGTTATTTGTTTACTTATATAATATATAAATTGTATTGTTTTAACAAAAAAATGTTATTAATATTTAATATAAAATATTCAAATAACATAATCACATTGTGTTAAATTAATACTCGGATATTAAAAATTCTACACAAAATTTTAACAAAGCTTTGAGTGGAGCGTTTCTAACACAAATTTTTTTAAATGTATATAATGAATATTTTATTTCACAGTGTTTTACATTTCCTATAACTTCTTTATAAATATTCAAGTAACCAATTATATAACAGAAAAAATTTTGAAGTAAAATTTATATATATAAAAAAAACAAATATATTTTTATATCCATTATATAAATAACAATTTATCTATCGCTATTATACTGTTCTGAATATTTTTTCCTATAATCTTTTAATTTTTTTTATTATTTTATTTTGTTCTTTGCTTCGTAGTTCTTATTAAATAAAGAGGTAAACAAAACATTTCGTGAAAAAAGATTTTGAAAGAATTATCATTATATATGTACGTATCATTATACATTATTGAATAGAGAATACCGTTCTAATATCTCTCGCGTTTTGCTTCTTTATTTTTGCACTTCTATTTTTTTCTCTCTCTCTTTGCGCGCACGTGCCATTAATTTGTCTTCCCTCGATACACACTACATTATATTTTTCAAAGACGCACATAACATCATTTATCATGAGACAAGGAAGAGATATGTCGGTAAATTTTACCTGTCAAATATGTTCTTTTCTGTTTGCACGTGTAATTCGTAACTCCCCCCCAATCGTGATATAATTTTTTAAAACAAGATTCATTATAATACTATTATTAGTTTGCAACTTCTCGGACATACTATTAATTTCCTGCTTGCGTTAATCGTACTCCATTTCATCTTCTGCTTTCATTTATTAGTCTATGTAATCATTCTAAACGTCAAAAGTTAGAGCATTAATTCCTTACCATCTTCTAATCATTTTATCCCTTTTTCTTTCTTTTTTTAAGATTATATCTTTTGTCATTTTTATCAAGAGACAACTACTTAAAAATAATATATACAACATTTTCTCTAAAATTATCTTTATTATTTCATTCGACACTTTGTTAAATATCAAGATATCTTGAATAGCAAATTATGTTTAACCAGCAATATTATAATTTTATATGTTCTAATAATTTAGAAATACACGTGCACATTAACTTTGCATCTTTAGTTATTCTAATATTAACAATTTCACACATATTAACTTTCACAACTGATGAACAGATAAATAAATTCACAATTGATAAAGGAGCACCTGAACATGAATACATTCATACACGTTTGTTCACGCAAACATTATTTATTTATTTATTTATTTAATAATACATTAAAATAGAGCAATTTTTCGAATCATCTGCGAACAGGTGAGTAACAAACAAAATATCCACATTCCGTTCCTTACTACAAGTCTTCACGAATTCCTTTTTGCTTCTCTCTCCTAAATTTTCTTGCAATTAAAGCAAGTTGCGCTTTAGAATATGTATTTGCTTGAGCACACTATTAGCATTTATAGATCATTTGAACGCTAGCCACTTATACTGCTACCACTGTTGCTACCTACAATCATGATCTTAGGTAAGAGATTTTGAATGCCATCGTTATATTGTCGCACGTCTTTAGCACTATGTTGACACGAACATCTGACGAATTGCCTTTTTATTAAGATAAATAGTCTATTTAACGAACTGTCTCTGTACTGACTATACGATATATTTTTATTGATTCTATTTTTATACTACGTCTACTAATTCTGAAATTGTCTTTTTTACTTTTATCTTTTAATTATTTTGTTTATGACTATTCTTATCTATGCATCTTATCTATGTATATTTAAGATGTTCTACTTCATGACACCTAAAAATATATAATATATTGTACAATAAGGAACGTTATATATCTAGGTACAAAAATATTTTAGCAATATTTATATGAAATCATAATATTAATTGATACTTTAATTGATTAATTAATACAAATAAAACTTAAATAAAATAGCATTTTTATTGAATTCTTTGACAAACAATTTTTAATATTCTTTTATAAAAATTAAAAATAAAAGATATAAAAATTTGAGACAAACAATAATGCTTTGTAGAAATAAATAGAAAAGTACTTCATTTATAAGCAACTAAAAAAACTTTTACTTTTTCTTATATCGGAAAAACTGAAAACAAATGGACTGAAAATATAATTTTAAACACACAAATCTGTATGTTTAATAATTAAGTTATCCATAAATTTATAACTTTGTCAAAAAAATATTTAAAATGATGATCAGAATTAGAATGATAACAAATAATGAGGAAGTGCAAAAATAATGAGAACTTTAGAAGAAAATAACAATAGAATGAGAACGAACTATATATTAGCTCTTCGAGCTTCTAATTATCTTATTACAGCTATCGAGACTGAACTTCTCTCTTCGTAGAGTTGAAACTCCCTGCTATCGTTGGTACTTTGGAGCTAAAGTTTGTATCTTACTTCTATGTAGAGAACGCGTTTGGAATTTATTACATATATCTACTTAATTCAGGAAGCTTCGGTTGTTGAATTTCACGATTCGGTTAGCAATTCCATTGGTATTGATTGAATCGTTTGTATAGAAATTCTCACTGTATATTCTTGTATACTATAATAAAAACTATCTGAGAAATGTAAATAATAAAGATCTTATATATGATAAAGGTTATCAGAAATGAAAAACATTAGTTAAGACAGTAATACATACATATATGTAGTATTTTTTATTTATTTTCCATTATAAAAGTAACATAAACACAAGTATAATCTTTTCATTACTTTTCATTATTATATACGATCAATTAAAGATAAAAAAAAATTATCTAATATAATCCCAATTGCTTATTTAAAAGAATCACTTACATAAGATATATTCATATAATCATAGGATGCTTAAAGCAACTCATACAGCAAAAACTTGCAGCAATATTGTAACAATGTCACTACAAATTAGAATGTCGCAATATTGCTGCAATGTTGTTGTAAGCTTCTGTACATTGTTTGAGAAATTTTAATAAATATTTAAAGAAATTAAAATATATTTGTTAATGATAGAGAATGTAGATTATTGCAATTATATTGAAATTCACACGACCGAAGATGCTTTGCAATTGTCGTATTGTTAGTAGAAGCTTGTCTGAAAGATCTGTTGTAATACTGAGTTTTTCATAATACAAGCCCGTAGTATTGACTCTTCTGATTGGCAGGTGTAAATTGTTTCATTCAGACATAACTTAACTGCAATCTGTATGGAAATATACAATCATTTAAATTTAAAAATGTCAATTGTAACTATTGGGAATTTTTTAGACAAATATTGTTATTCAAAATGAATAAATAATATCTTGAAGAAATAGTTTTCTGCTTGCTCATGCAATACCATACAGTTTGCAGTCAATCCAATGTGATCAATAATGTGAGAAGATATTTTTCAACTTGTAGGGCGGGGTGAGCGCAAAGACAGCGTTATGGAGATTCCTGAGAGATTTTACGATCGAAATAGCGAATCCGACGAAGACGAGAAATGGAGGTACGCGATCCATCTTTCGTAACAAGTTAAAATGGATCAATCACTCTATTCTATTCATATTTTTTATGTATTTATTATCGATTCATCAATTATGCTTTATATCATCATATCGTTGATATTTTAATTCAGATATATTATACATGCAATGATAAAGGAACGGATGGAACCAAATCATCCTACATTGATTTTCATTAAGTTAAACATAATTGAATTTGTATGGCGTAACTTTTGTTATTGCAGTCAGTCGGCGAGAAATGAAAATGGCGTCGATTTGAAACTGGGTCGCGGACAGTTGCTGCCGAAAGAATTCAAAATAATCAGTGGTAAAATATTTGTTTTAATTTCATACGTCTCCCTCGAGAGTAAATTATTTGTACTCGCAAATTTTACGTTTTATTTTAGTTTTACAGTATTTTGAGTGGCTCGAAAAAAGTTCTAAATTAAATGTATACGTATTTCTTCTCAGAAATATGTTTTTATTTAATAAAAACAGATATTTACTTTTGATTCATTAAATCTCGAATATTTATCAATCTTTATTTGATTTTGGAAGTCTTCTTATTATAATTTTACTTTTGCATCCATTTAATTGCGATTGTAAACATTGTAGGAGCACAGAACGGCGAAGTACAGCTAGGTTTCTATCTGTGCAAGGGAACTCTCGAGGTCGAAGTTATCTGCGCGAGGGATATTTGTCCCGAGGAGAAGGAGGAACCAGGTAATTTCTGGAGTGTACTTTCTCTCTTTGTCGCTGTTAATTCGAGTTATTCGTTCCTGTTTGCTATAAAATTCTCGCAACCTAGTCTTTGAGGTCCTCCCGGCTATCTATCCTCGCGCAAGCGTTAATTCTATAGTCGTTACTTTTACAGCGTGCGGGTATTCGGTCTTGATTATTCATGCATTACTTTAGCGTTTAGAAACAAATTTCCGAGCCAGTGTTCAGTGTGCCGGTTAATCGCAACGACCTACATATCCGTTAATTTGTTAAGGTCAAAGCTGCAGTAGAATTAACGTTTCTATAAATATTTTGTTAAAATAGTTTTTTTATAATTAAATATGATTAGCTTGATTTTTTTTTATATTTCAGTTAGTAAAAAAGTTTAATAATAATTTAATATAACGGTACGATAATAAAACACATTTTCTACCTTTTTCAGAAATTTCTAATTTTTTTCTATTTTTATGTATTATAAAAATAGAATGTTTTTTCAATCTACATTTATTAAAAATTTACAAAAAAAGAAAATTCTTTCTACTTATAGATACGCTTAAAGCGTTAAATTTTAAGACCATTTTCCCAAGTCTCGGCAAAATTTTTATCTTTATCTATAGACACTTACGTGAAGACGTACTTACGAGAACGAGACGGCGACAAGTGGCTGCAGAAGCGCAAGACCCGTGTGGTGCGACACTCGAAGACTCCGCAGTATCGGCAGACGCTGAAATACGGACGCTGCGACCCCCTGCAGGGCAGGCACTTGCTGGTGATGCTGTGGGAGAAGAAGCAAGCCTTCGAGAGCAACCAAGGGCTGGGCGGCGCCGAAGTGGATCTCGATCTGCTGCCACCAAAGGAATTCATCTTCGATTGGTATCCGCTCTTCCCTATCCACACCCTCGGCACGCACAACGCAGACTCTCCATGATGGTTAAGGGAAAAATGGGCCCTCGAGGCTGGCGAGCTCGACCTCAGATTGAGCCTTTTGCTCAAGGACGAGGACGAGCCCGTCGTCAAGATTATCTCTTGATGGAAATCGTGGCTAATTATGTGGCAATGTTGGCTAGATCGAATTCAACGCAGTCTTGATCTACGTGAGATAACAGTATTCTGTATTATTACAAATCCGTGAGTGTAGCGACGAGGCTCACGTTGTTCCAGAAGGCAAATGAAGTTCGCGACGATAAAGTTTCAATCTTTTTGTGTTGCTGCGACCTTTCAATTATAACTTATATTTACAATAGCGTGTAGTAATGAAATAGAAAAATATTTTTATTTCGTTTAATCGATTAAAATTATATTACACAAATATTAATTTAGGCTACGGTTCACTAAATGCTACAAGCTTGAAGCATTTTTTGATTGGTCAATTAGTAAAATTTTTTTCTTCCGATTGGTCAGTCCGAAGCTTCAAAGCATTTATAGCGCCAAGTGGACCGCACCGTTAATCGGCACTCATAATTGGCTCGTATTAAATCGATAAATGTATTTTATAATGATTATTTAATTAATCTAAAACTGTAAACAAACAAGTAACAAATAGCATATTTACCGATTAAATGTTTGCTTATTTATTAACATTTGTAAATACAAATGTGTGATAGAAGAAAAAAATATTTTAAAAGTCAAAATATATTTTATCAAAAATTATAATAAAAGATTCTATTTTTTTCTTTTAATAGATATATAAACTTAAAACAAATGTCGCGAAGAATAGAAACTTCAGATTGCTTATCGCAATGCATTAAAGATGATTTTTAAAAAGAACATCAATCAGCAACACAGTTCGTATATGACGAACTTAATTGAAAGTGATCCATAATCATACGTACCATATAACCGGAAGACAATCAACTTTAGAGGACTTATTATTGAAGAAGACAATCAACTTTAAAAATTATAAAGACATAATGCTTTCATTGAACTTACGCTTGTGGGATGACGTCAGCGTCAACGTCGTCGCATCTTTTTTTTCTTTGGCGAATAGAAAGAAAAGACAGGACAAGGAAAATAGATTCGAGAGAACCGAGTTCCTTCGATTAGCGCCTTTTGAGATTCGCGAGTGTTTTATCGGCACTCGCGGTGATTTTAGCAATAAAGGTGTACCTGCGCAAATCTTGTTGCACGCAGCAGCAGGATATGGAACAAAGAATACGGAAAGGTACGGAAAGTTTATTTTTCGATAATTAACTACAGAAACAAGTGGAAGCAGCCATGTATCCTGATGAAATGATATATAAGGGTCCATTTTTCCCGAAACAAATATAATACTGACAAATATCGATTGTGCGAAGCGAAACTCGATCGACATCTGCCGCCGGCGACGGTCTCATCTGGTTGATCCAGTCAGGGATTCGATCGAATTTCATACGTACTAATTCAAATATCGATATTTAAGGGTCAACAGGGATATAGAGACTGTTTGATCTTTCTATATGCCGACGAGGCGCTTTCAGAATTCGCGTTTCTATTTAAAGTAGATATTTGATTTGGAATGCAGATCAGGAGTTTGCAGTAATGTAGTACATTACAATTTCTTTGTTCAAATAATTCGGAATTATATTATCCTTTTTCTCTTACATTACATTTCACATATAAGTAAAGTAATTAATTCATACAAATATTATATTAACGTTATAAAATGCAAATTATAAACTATATTATTACAATCTGAAATTATAAGAGTTAGAATTTTTGTATATACATAGCGTTTCAAAAAAAAATGACGACTATAAGAAAGTAGAAAACAGAATTCATTGGAATGCCTCGATCGGCGTAATTACTTAATGCTTTAACTATTTAATGGTAGACAATCGTTTCAAGGCTCGCTGGCCGAGCTGATGACAAAAAAAAAGGAGTAATTAGCTTGAGGTGGTGGCGAGACGAGCGGATGAGTTCCCGGAAGTAACTTCGCGGTCAACTTGAATAATAACCAACCAAACTCGGTGTTTAGAAGTCGCACAATTTTTGTAGCTCGTAGACTGATAGAGACTTCGACGTTTCTCAGATGTAATACTGACGTCCCGTTTTGCGTAGCGTCCCGAAGATCATTATGACTCCACGAAGCAGTCCCGAGCCGTTCGATTGGCAATAAAAAAGACAACGGAGAAAAATTGGCAGATATGACGTGGAAAGAAATATGTAACAAACATTCACGAGCTTAATTTATTGCTTCGGGATGATTTACGATGATCTTCAGGACGCGTTAATGTGAGTGTTTAAATCCTACAATGTCCCACGACGAAATTAGGGACATAATGGTTTGTCCAGAATTATTGCGCTTACCCCGCCCGAGTAATTAGTGATAGGTCATAAACGTGATAATATCGTAACAGAATTAATTAATGATTCGGCAGCATTCTCACGATATGATCCATGAGTCATGTCTTAAATGATTGAAGTTCACAAATTTATTATTATTATGTTGACAATGAGTGTGATGCATGCACAGACAGAGGAACACACGACACAGTACGTAAGTGATGTGATGTATGTGTATAACATGAAGATTACGGCGTCGATCCCGGGACGTGGTATACACATGCATATCTATATATAAATATACTATATATTATTACAATCCGCGGGGAAACTGTAACGAAGGATAATCAAAATGTACATGTGTTTAAATGATACGATTAAGGATAAATATAGTGTTACTGTCCCATATCATTAAAACTCGGTGTTAACGATGTAGATGTTTAAGGGATGTCAACGAAAGTTCAATCGAAAATTTATTTTCGCAAGTCCTTTGAAACGAAATTTTTAACGACGATATACGTACATAGTTCTTACACTAGTAACTTCATTTCGTTTACATTAGTAAATTTTTCTCTACGTATGTTTTCGTTGATTCTACCTTTTTATAAATATAGATATTCTCTGTAAGAAATATCAAACTCTAACTTTTTTAATGAAAACTTGTATTTATTCACTATTAATGTCGGATCTTTAAGATCAATAGTTTGAACAAATATTACGATTCCTTTGAGGATTCGTTTGCAATTCGTAAATGGCAGACTTTTGATCGAAAAGATGTGCAGGAATCGCGGAAACGCGAGCGCCTAAGCATTCGAAGAAAGTAATTTTTTACTGAAAATACACAGCAAGAAAGCATATCGGCCCGAAAAAAAGAAGAAAAAGGATACTTTAATTACGGTTGTGCTGTTCACACATCTTATGTCGATATAGTTGCTACATCAATCTCTGAACGCCTCGAACGCCAGCGATACGCCTCGCAAGATTCATAAACGAGAGATTGTGCCTTCGCGAGGGCTACGTCAGATATATCGTAGAAAAAAAACATTTCACGGGTAATCGGTCTAGAAGCATATCCAATATCATAAAATATTAAACGACACAAATTCAAACTTTGCTGTAAAATCAATTATGCATAACCTCATATGATCTTACATCTTTTATTTATTGTGTGTTACACAACACTCATATCGTGATCTTAATAGTACTACGCATTCGCCGAAGTCATTAACATTTTGATTAACGTGCAGTTTGTAACTCAATTAAATTTTTATTTAATTTATTTTTTTCACGAATAAACGATAATTTATACGAATCATGTTAAAAAAAAAACAAGAAAATAGATTCGAGATATGATCTTAGCAAACGACGTAAGTAAACAGAAAGTATAAGTGAAAAAGATATTTGTAGCGAAGGTAAAGGAAATCGGCGAAACTTTCGACGAAAAATCACGAATTAATTCGAGCAAATGTATTTTATCGAAAGTTTCCTCATAGAAGATTATCGCATGGACAATCTTCTCGTACGAATGCAATCATCTATACTTTAGACGGAGAACTTCTCTCCTTTATAGTAGTTGAACGCATTCTATAAACAAGTTTTCTACTAGCCTTCGAAGTGACCTAATAACTACTACGATCATTAGTTATCGATGCCGTTGTTATCGTTATCACTATCGCTGCTGCTTGTTCTCTTCTTGACTATTCTAGATCAATCAATACTTACTAAAGTTCAAAATAAAAATTTATATTTCGTGACATTAGTTTTAAATCACATTGTCAGTAGTGATCTTTACTAATGAAATTACAAATGACAAATTAATTTTTTGTTCTTTAAATTATTATTTTATCATTGATTATTTGGTATATTTATTAAATATGTTTTTCATCTTATAATACTAATTTTTAAATTAGACATTTTTTTACTTTGTATATATATATATATATTTCTAAGTTTAATAAATTGTTATGATATTTATTTATTTATTTATTATATATTTCGAAAAATAAATAATAATAAATTTGTAATTAAATGTAAATAAATGTACAATTATATTATATTTATATGTTATATTAATTATATTTATATGTTTTACGTTTAGAAGTTTAAAAAAAATCTAAGGACAAAGGATTAAATTGTTCATACTCGAATGTGCTAACTTTCGCTCATTTCATGCACGTTTCTGAAAATCTTGTAGCAGTTTTCGACGGAGTTCGAGCTTACAATAAAAAATTAGCTTACAATAAAATTCTTACATTATAGTAAAATCTAGACACATGTCATTCGCTCAAATAGAGAGCCATTACGATTTTTCTACGATACAGAACGCTAGCATCTTAATGTAGAGCATGACTTGGGTCTGTTTCACTATTGTCTTACGTCTAATTATGACGAACACATACGTATACACAAAGTACACACAGAGACAGACAAACGGACAGACAAACAGATAAACATGCAAACAATACACATGTGTACGCAAATACAGTGAAATCAATCTTGACAATCGAAACTATTGATTCAAACTTATGCTGTGGATCTTTAGAAGATAAACTATCGTACTTATTACATTTCATATTATATATAATATGGGTCGTGTGTAAAATATTTCTTAAGACGAGCGTACACATCGCTAATTATTGCACAATTGTAAATTATCAGGTCAATCAATCGCAGATAAAAACTTTCCCTAAAAAATGATTGATGAATGATACTTGAGAGAAGTAGGCTTTTTTCTCTCGAGATGAAATGGATATTGGCACGATTGGTCACCTCGTTGAGAACGCTGTTAATTAAGAGTTACATGCAACGACCTGTTCCTTTACATATCTGTGTTGTACTCGTTCTAACACGTCTAATTGTAAGTGTCAGGGACAATCTCACGGAAGTGCGTGCGTGTCTTCAAACGTGGATCAAACAACAACGGCAAGTTCTCTAGCCTGCGTAGCAGGAAATTTGCTCGTATCAGCGTTTCGGCAATGCTAATCAATCTTGTATCTGCTTGTATGTGTGTAGTTTACTCGATTCTTTATTAACTATTTAATATTGTATTGTTAACGCTAATAACTTAACAAAAGACGGATTGCTTATCATGATCGGTCTATTATGCTTGAATTCATAACGAAACGCTGTGCGAGAAGAATGAAGAAACTAGCCACTTGCTGATTATAACTTTTTTTTTCTTTTCCGTTTTTCATTTCGGTCAATATCGATATGATTTTCGTGACTTGTTCAATCAAACTTTGCCTACATTTCGCGAGAAAAGTCTCGCGGGAATTTAAGTGATCGGCGATAAGGTTGATCGCAATCTCTGTTTCTCAACAGGGAGTGCTCAAGTACGGCCTAAAACATTCGAATGAGTCGCGAAAGGAATGCTTGATCCTCGTAGATACGCGATTAATTGTTACATATGTATGTACACCTGTAAGTATTAGCCGTTAAACTGATGATTTGTAAAATGTATAATTAAAACGAAGTCAACGGCTTCGAGAGAAGAGGAGAAAGGCGAAAAACGGAATTGTACGTGAAAGATTTTAAACGAGTTACAATAATCATTCGGGACCCAAATAATTTTGGCTGCATAACAATTATAGGGACTGATAGTTAAATGTGTTTAGCGATAATTAGCCTGCAAAAGTTAAATTAAATGAAATTCGACTAGAGTGATTCATCGTAAAAAAAAATACTCTCTTTGATTAGTAGAAAACACTTGAACTAATCGATTTCTTCTCATGTTCTATGATACCGTTTCACTCGAGACAACTCGAGCTTCCATATACTAAAGCAATCAAATTATTTTTTCCAATATTTATTCTCCGCGTTTCGTCTTTCTAATATAACGCTATCATTAGTGATTGTAGGTACTTAAATTAGAACTTATAAAATTAGACACGTTAAGAAATTCTGCCATTTTCTCATCAGCCATAGGGATGGCAGTAAGAAAACGTTTTGCTGATGTACAGCAAGCTGATTTCCTTCGATTGTGACATGTGTTGTGAGTTGTTTCGAATATTTAGAAGTTTATATACAAAATTTTATTTATAAAATTTCGCCTTTTTGCGTAGTGAGTACATGAAGTAGTGAGTACAAATTGCACTTGTAGAAATTGTTGATAACCGCTTGCTCTTAAATGAAAATTACTGAACTTTATTTTGAATATTGATTCTTTTAATAAGAATGTTAATATATTAAAGAAGTACATTCACATTTATAAATCGTATATATTTAATACGATTACTTCTTATAATTAAGTAAGCCATAAAGTTTAAATTACATTATACGTATTTAATATTTTAAAATGACAATTATCTCTTCTAACATATTCATGTAATTTTCATTAATAATTCTATCTCTGACATACGTTTGAATGTAATAAATGACGTGTCAAGGGAAGTAGGTACTGAAGAATATCAGTACCTAAATCAGTACGTAAATAGAAATACACTATGGCCTTGTAAAGTCTTGTATAAAAAGGGCAAGTGTATCGACGATTCTTTCTTGCTTTGTTTTATTAGAATTTTAGAGATTTTTAAAATTCCTCTAATTTTTACGAGCGATCGCGCGATCGCTCCGCGCTCGCGTATACTTTTACGAAAGTGATGATACGCGAAAAAAAGCGCAACATGGGAAAGACACCCTTAACGTAGTTAAAAGATATAGATACGATAGGTTATCATACATATATCAAATTCAATGTGATGTTTCCTGCATGTTGAATGTTGATTGTCACGTATGTGGATTTAGAATCACAAGAGTGTGATAGATGTGGGTTAATCATGAGTATGGATAAGTAGCGGTTAAGCGAATAATTTTGCGATATAATTTTCTTTCTATCGATTTTATAGCAATTGATGATTACAAAGAAGTCTTGATTTAATTAAACATTGATTGATCGATAAAACAAGGAAATTCCTGAGAGCCGAATGAAATTTATTTTCATTACAATACACAAAATCTGTATCTATTGAAATTTTAGTTTTACAAATTATACACAACTCCGTGAATAAAAAACATTTGTTAAATAAACATGATATTTTTATTGATTATTTAAGAACTTTATTGTTTAAAAGACGCTCTTAATAGTAATTATAAAATATTAAAGAGGAACTTTTTTTCCCTTGATAAAATAATATTTTAAATTTCTAAATTTTTAATACAAAACAAAGAAATAACGCGCATATTTTGCCTCAGAAGTTTCTTATAATCTATAAAATCTATCAAAGTTTTTTTTAATAATTGATGAACTTATTTTAATTTTAATTAATTAATTTTTATTTAATTTTAATTAATTAATTTTATCATTAAATATAAGTTGAGTTTTCTCTCTCTATTCGTATTGAAAAAAGTCACGAAAGTATTTGATATAACTTCAATTTTTTCTACGAGAAAAATAATTTTTTAAGAAACAAACAAAAAGTAGAATTATTTATTAAAAAAGATATTTTTATTAGCAGAGGATCTTGCGATATTTATTTATATTTATCTAAAAATCTTACTTTGTTCTAAAATACGTATGTCTTGTATTTAATTATTCACTTTGTATTTAATGTTCACTATGTAATGGTGAAATACCGAGCATCTACATTGCGTATATTTGGTAATATTAATTATTTCTAATTGTGAATCGATAGTAAATAGAATAAGAATAAAGCAAAAAAATAATAAGGAAAGGAAAAGATATAATTAAGTAATAACGTAGCAATTAGAATAGACATTATTATTAACTTCTTCAGTGAGGAAAAAGTCGTATTTTTCCATATGTCGGAAGAGCGAGAAAGAGAGAGCGAGAGAGAGTTCTATCATAGTACAATATTATATGTAATATTTTTCTTGAGAAAGTACAGGAAGGACCATCATATATATCTTGCAAGATTGCAAATAGTTTTGATTAGTCAACGATTAAATTAGAACAATATAGATAGATTGTTGATAACATTAGCGCAATATGCTTCGTATTTCAGAATTAATTTTTCGAAGATTAAAATCGACTGGTGTGTTCGATCGTGTTAAAAATGAAATGCAAAAGAAGGTGATATGAAATATAAAGAAGGTGATATGATATATAAAGATAAGAAGTGCCAGATTGACAAAATGTATAGTTACTTTATACGGAACACTTGTAACATAACGGAACAAAAAGAAGTCATAGCCGGTTTCTATTTGTCCCTTGTTAAAATTTCAGTAACGATTTACAAGTAGCAAATTTTTTACATTTAGATCTGTTTTCCTATAAATATTGATTATTGTTTCCTATCTAATAAATTAAAATTTAATAAGCTACTGCTGTTGCTTTTATATGTTGAACAATCGCGAGTGTATCAAATGGTACTAATGAGATATAGTTGCGTATGCAAATATATATATATATATATATAAATTCTTAATTT
>NW_017306059.1:2791080-2799904 GCF_001594115.1 Trachymyrmex septentrionalis | reverse complement strand
TATATATATATATATATGAAGATTAAGAATTTTGCTGAAAAGAAGAATATTATTTTTGTATATTTTCCGCGTAACAAGTTCAACATATGAAATATTCCACAGTATTCTCTGCGAAGCGGCGGTTTAAGCCTATTTATTCCAATTACTACTTCTTATACATTTGTCTATTTTCTTCTTCTCTATTTCAAAGCAAAATGCGCTTACTCTATTTGAGATGCAAAAGGTGCAGGTATAGTGATCGGACCTAATAGCGTCGAACTCGAAGGTTGACTGACTTGTAGTGTGCATAAGTGCGTGTGTGTATAAGTGTACGTCTGTATAAATTTTTTAAGTTATTATCTACTTTTTTTTTTAATTTATGGATTTATGTGAAGTCCTTCCATTTTACATAGATCTTTTTCCTACACAAATGTTAACACGTGCAAACACACACACACACACACACACACACACACACACACACACACACACACACCTGTGCGAAAGAAATGATGCAGATATAAAACAAATATTAAATAATTAAAGATGTGAAAAAAGCGAGATTAAACTGCTGCTCGTTCCTGTAATTATCCGAGATATGTTTTGTTCCCATGTAAAGCATACATACCGAAATAATAAATAATATTTTTTGTCGACGTAACTACTTATCTTCATTTCCTCTTCCGCAATGTGTGATAGAAGAACCAAGTTAAAAATATTCAAAACTGCAAGTAACTCGTTTAAATTAAATAAAATAACAAGCACCATTGATACCAATTTTTTTAATTGCATAGATCACACTTGGAGGAAAAGCCCCTATTATGAGATACCGAATTGATTTTGGATAAATGCTGGAAGTCTATGGGCAGAATTTAAAAAAATAATAGGTCATTTTGAAGGGAATTTAATAAGCTTTAAAAAAGGTAATGTTATATAAAATTTAATTCAAATTCCATTTTTTTTTGAAAATTAAAGAAATGTAAAAAATGAGCAAATCGCAAAGTCAAAAAATTGTGCTCCTAATATGAGATATCCCGAGAAATCGATAGTAAAACGCAAAGTATATCAGTTATTGCAATTAAAAAACTTTATTTCATAATTTCTAAAATGCAAACAAACACAGTCAGCATACGTGAAAAATGAGCATGCGATAGATATATATCCAGGACTCATCTTCAGGTAGTTGGAATCAAGCATCGCAGAAACAAGCACTTAACGTTCATTCCGGTTGTCCTTTTTATTATTATACAATAACATTTACTCTTTAGCAACGATTTCCACTATAACATAGGAGCATGGATTATTTCATATTAAAAATACCTTAGATATCTCATATTACGATTTCTACGCCTTATGATTTTATGATTATCAAATCTAACTTCTGTAATTAAACAATTCAACATATCTTATATTTTTAACATATCTTGCATTAGTACGACCTTACTCTATCACTACATAAAGAATCTATTGCAAAATATTTATTTATTATATAATAAACAAGTCTCATTTTAATAAAACTTGAAGACATCCAAATTCTTCTAATCTTTTTTTACAATGACTACAAGCATAATGTAATAATGAATTTTCTATTAAATAGTTTCTAATCTAATAGCAATAAATTCATGGTGGAACCAATTGATAGCGCTTATTAGTTTAGCAGAAACGCCAGCATCTCATATTAGGCGCCAATTTCATAATAGAGGGCTTTCCTCTAAGAATAGTTAAATAATGGACTACTTTAAATTTTATAAAATATTTTAAAACAAATTTCGAATTTACAAGCTGCTTACAGAATTTTTTGTAGACGTAATTCATCCCCCGCATTTATGGAGTAATCCATAAAATAATCCATCTCTCCGTCATCTTTAATTAAAAATGAATTATGCGTATTCGTCACTTGTGAATTTAAAAAAACATATATTTATAATTTGACGACACACAATTTCAACCTGTTCCTATTAATTCATGACCGTCTATGTATATGAAATGTCGCTTTCTATAATGTTTAGAAAAAAAAACACATACCAGTAATGTTTCATTTCGATTACCAATCTCGCACGTTCTGTGAGAGGAATAACATTCCTTTCTGACGATTTGATAAACTAATTAGGATTTAAACAATTTCTCAGCAACTGTAATTATTTCATCGCGAATTTGTGTAATAAGTAGGTACAGACTACATTATGCATGTACACACATGTCTATCCATGCATGATGTTCAAGCGTGTAACTAATATTCCTTTCACCATTTAAATTACGTCTTACCATGACATGTAAAATGTTATAAGAAGTAAACGTTCAGTCATCACGTCCAGTCATCAGTATTGCACCATATCATTAAAATACGATTTTATATATTCTACATCACTTTTACTAATACAGTAGTTTTAATTTTATTATGTAAGTAAGTTATGTTTCTCTCTCTCTCTCTTATTTTCTCTCTTTCCGAATACGATTATATCACGGTTCATTTATTTAAAAAAAGAGAGAAAAAAATAAACAAAAAACATTAATTATTATTTCTTTGTGGAATTTATATAAAATTTTATTTTTATTATACAATACAGTTTTCGTACATCACAAATCGTAAACAAATTAAGATTCCGATGAAACTTTTTTTGTTAGAATAATAATAATTTGTTCAATTTTATGTTTTTCTTCTAAAAGAAGTTTAATAAAATTTAAAACAACATAACATTCATTATCTTTTCTTTATAGTAATATCTTTACAGATAACTTCTTGCTAGTCGTAAAATTTATGAGAAATCGTAGATTACAAATAATCGTATGTCTTACATGCAAAGACAGCCAAGCCTTGCGAAAGTTGGTGTGCTAAAATTTAAGTAATTAAGAAACTGATAACGTAATACTAATACTAATGATTTATATCAATTTTATAAACATATATGTATATATGTATATTTAAAATTCAATTCATAATATACAATTTTTATTTAGAACTATGATTTTAATGTTATCGTCCGAGTTTGATTATCAATAGAGATGATAACTATAGAGAAAAAAAATTGTAATTTTGCGGCAGTATATAAAATATTGTACCATTACAGGTATGCTCATTATATGCTGCTTTTATATAACAAAAAATCATAAATTTAATAATATATTATCCAAATTTTTATGTTTATAATATTCGCAAATTTATATCAATTGTCGATAATGTCATCGTTCTTCAATTATCTCCGAGCCCTCAGAGCCCTTTTGGTGTGATACATCACAAAAATTTGCCCAGGAATATCTTTAATAATATTTCGTTAGTGTTTTAGACAAGAGAAAAAGGGATTTGTACTAAATCAGATATCGTAGTCTGTCCAAAATTGTATTACGATAGTTAATTAATTTAAGAAGACATTCTGTTAATATTTTATACTTTCTATATCTATTATTTTGTTATAATAGTAATAATGGAAGAATATTTTTTGGACAAAAGCTTCAGAAATTGATGTAAGTAAATGTTCCAATCTGAGAGCTGATCCTTCACTCTATATTTTTAATACCTACTGAAAATTTTACTCTTAACAAGAGCGAGAGACAACTATCTCCAAAATGAATCTTTAAGAGTGGACTTTCACTCCTTTGGAATTAATCGATCTACTTTTATGTAATGAATGGGTAGCTATTTCACTCGATCAATCAAAGTGACTTAAGCATCGGTTGATAATTCAATGCAAGATGCATTGAACGTCACTTCAATAGAGTGAATTCTCAATCGCTAGGAGCGCTACAGTCGTTGCTGCTTATGAACGAGACGGTGCCATCTTGGTCGTTCGTAACACGTTTTAGCGATTAAACTCGACAATGTGCCATTTTCGTTTCCGAGAGACAATAGACTACGCATTTTGTAAGATAATTAAGTGTATGATCGTTTGTTTCGTGTGATTGTGATTGATTATGCATGCATTGTACGCGATGAATTCGAACATTTTGCCACAGGTAAGCATCATTTATTTAATTCGAGAAAGACACGAGAATTTCCATATAAATTCTCAGCAAACGTATGACTGCTATATAACAATACGTAAATATACGTCCATTTTACATCTGTATCGAGCCCTTATTTCTACAATTGCGTAAAGGTGCGATTTCATAAAGATATACATATCCTAATTGCCCCCACTCTCATCAGCATAGCTGAAAACGGAGCGCTTTCTCCACATCCGGATATGGCTGCGTTCGGAAACGTCACTCGGATGCCTCCGATTGCCTCCGATACTTCGGATGCATCGAGACCCTATCAGAATCTGGCCACGAGCGATCAACGATTTTCTCAAAATCCTAACAGAGAAGAGAATATATATAATTTTTCTCTGTACATATATTATTTCACTCTAACTTATATTGTTTCACTCTATGTTTCACTCTATACTTTAATTAAGATTATAGAGTGAGACAGTACATATATATAGGCAGAAATTATAATATTAATATCTTTCTCTCGCGTAGGATTTTGACAAAATTGTGATTAGACTCCGATATAGTTTTTAGGACGTATCATCTTATCCTTGTTTAACATTAAATGAACAACAGGTGAAAGACAAAATCGACGATCATGGAGGGATTTGAGCAATATTTCCGAACGTAGGCTATACGATCTCCGATAATTTGATGCGCTCGAACTATACATCGAGATATGTACATTAAGTACGTGAGCGACTAGCGTTTGCGCAAAATACTCGTCACTCGAATGTAAATCGCCGTTTATTTCAAGTACTAAGTTGTAAATTATTTTTCCAATTTTTCAATCTCTTAAAAGAATAAATATCTCTCGATCACAATACACACATACAAATTTTGTACTCGAGATCTACAAATCCAGCGTAAGTAGACTATCAGCACATCATTTTCCGATATTTCGATATTTCACTCTCCAAGAAAACGTAATAAGAGACGTTTACGGCGAGATATTGGAATCTAGATTTTCCCTTGCTCTATTTTTAGTTTATACTGGTGAGAGTGGGGCTAATATCCTCTTAGACCCTTATATGATTTTCCGACCTGTTATAAAGGAGCAATATTGTGGATGTGAATCCCTGTAAAATCGCACCTTAAACGTAGAATTCTCCAATCACAGTCGAATATGAGGAGAATATTCGACTGTGACTGATCAATTCTTACAACTACAACCACTTACAACTACGCTTACACAATTGCAGGATGGGCTTTATGTACGAATTAATATTTATTTTCGCAGGACACATTAAACAGTCCGACTGCATTAAAAGAATATTTACTCACTAAAGGGGTGCCACATGAGGTTCTGAAAATACTGCAAGGTGAATTACAAAAATATATCACGGGACAGATACAATAGAAGGACTAAGCAACGATAATTTTAACTTATCAGAAAATGAGTATCCGAGTATTTCTGATAAGTTGAAATTTCTTATTCCTTATTCCATGTATATTTCTTATCATTCTTTATTTCTTATTATTATATCTGCATCCGGACTTTTTCTATTAACTCAGATTAACGCTAATCGATGGTTGACTCAATCATCACGATTGTTAATGTGAGAACTAAACACAATGTGTAAGCACAGTTTGTCTCAAAAGAGGAAGAGAGAGGAAACATTCTGATATATTAAACTGCTATTGGCACTTCTGCGAGTCGATTAATTTAATCAAAAGTTGGTGAAACAAGCCCGTAAACAAAATTTATTTTAAAATGTTTAAGTTTAATTCAAGTTTAACTGTATGTACACACATGCTTATCTTATAAAAATAATACATTACTGTAGTATACAATTCAGTTCTAAAATCGCGAAGAATATTAGATCGATTTAGTAAATTTTTATCCGCTTTGGCATGACTCAATGAAATCTTTTGTACGATGAGTACATACATCTATATAATTTGACTTGAATTGCGTTACTGGTTTCTTAATAACAATTTTAGTAAATGAATTAACTTTTAACATATAAAAAAATAATTAAATAAAAGCTGAATATCCTTCACTCTTCGGATTAGCTTCCTTGACTTAAGAGTCAGCGATTCAAAAAAATCATATAATTCATATCTTTTTAAATATTGTGTATATTGCAGATGAATTTGTTGATGGCGAAGCATTTCTTTCGTTGACGGAAACTGACTTAAAAGAACTCAAAATAAAAACGGGACCGAGGAAGAGGCTATTGAATTTGATTAATGCAGCAAAAGCAACGGTATTTCTAAATTAATCATTAGAAATAAATGTATGTATAACCAATTATATGAAAAAATTTTAACATTGTAACTGTATATAGAATTGTTTTATTATTAATGGATCTATCTATGGAGTTCAAAATAATATACCTACAATCGCGTCAACTGCTGGTAATGAAATCATTCAAGTTGAGCAACCAAAAAATTCTGCAGTAGACGACATAAATAATGTACAAAATGTCCCTATTTTACTGCATCCACAAAATATAAATATTCAGCAGGTATTAATTATACTATTATAAACTTTAAAAAGATATTCTATTGTGTATATTTAATTCGTTTTACGAAAATAAATAAATAATATAAAAATGTTCAGAGTATGTGTTTTGAATAAATTTAGCCTAACAACGCAGAAAATAAATTAAATGTTCGAGCTTGGATTGAAGCATATGATGCTAAACATACAAGAAAGGTACCATTATTAAGCGTTCTTGATTCTGGTATTGTTGGAAACACCGATCGTCAAGAATTTATTAGAATAGTATGTGCTGAAATAGTTAAACTCAGCAATGATATGTACGTTATCACTATTTTTTCAAATGTATAAAATACGTGGTTCATAATTTAATTGTCTGTATTACTCTATAATCGTTTTTATTTCGAATCTTGTTTGAAAGGTATCCATCTAGCCAATTAAAAACAGAATTGGCTAAGGAAATCGTCAATGCTTTTCCGAAATTACGATCTTCACATTCTCCTGAAGGCTATGTAAGTATTTTTGTAATTCATATATTGATACTATTGTTTAACAAAATTTATGTACATATTTAGGAGCATTTTTATGATAAGACGACAAACAGCGGCTTTATACAATATCGCTTCCAAAATATGCGAGTAAAACTAAGTCCCACAAAGAAAAAAAGAGCATCGACTAAACCAGCAATTAAAAAAATTAACGTTAAAAGACAGAGGACACAATTTGTGAAACAAGAATATCTCGATGAGGAAGTATTTCAAGAAAAGGTACTTATGACATTTGTAAAGAAAATCAACATTTTAGAATCTTAATTCAAGTACAATATATACATATTTATAGATTTTTTTTTATAAAAATATTCAATTATTTTCACAATTTATTATTTTCAGTGTTGTGAGCTTATATTCAAAATACCCAGTGATAGCAATAAGCCGAGTATTATACAATTATTAGATGAAACAAGACCTAATAGGCAAAGAAGCATAAAAAATTCTGAACATATGACAATAGATGATATATTTAGATTATATCCAAAACTAAAAGATTACAATGGAGAAATGGTATGTCAATTAAAGTATGAAAAATAATTTGCAGATACGTAACTTTTTCCTCATTCAAATGATTTACATTATTCAGAATTTTATTCATTGTTTCAGATTCATGCGGAATTTATATCGATGTTTCCAAACAATGATACATTTTTAAGAAAATTTTCATCTTACTATGTTCCGAGAATTTTAAAATTCTGCCGCATGAAAAAGGAGTACTTGCTTCAAAAAGTGGATGATTTTGATGATGGTATGATGATGCGTAGTTTAGTTATATTGTTGAACAAGAACTCGATTTTTTCTATAACTTTTACATTTCTTTTGTGTGTAATTGATACTTTTTTATACTTTACAGAAAATTTCAAAGCTCTGATTTTGTTGCCGGAGTTGTTGCCCTCTCCGAACTATGCAAAAACGAAAACATCTGTAAGCCATTCAAAAATAATTTCCGATTTCGGAATAATTTTCATGAAAAGAGTGCGTATATAAATCTAATAATATTAATTATAATTTCAGAGGGAAGACAATTCAAAAGGCGCAAAAATTAAAGCATCGAATTTTTCGCCTAAACAAATTCCAAACCGAAATTTATTACAGTTTATTCATGTGAGTATTGTAATTAAAAAAATATTGTACATTATAAACTTAAATGCAGCCAATGCGCATTATAGATACCTTATATTATAAGTCATATTGTTTTTACTTTTTGATATAGACAATGGAAGATTTACTTGTAAATAATGAAGAAGATAAAACTTTGTCTCAAAAAGCAAAAAATATCCAACCGTTTTTAGTGTGCTTTGTGATTGGACAAACAAAGGAAGGACAATTTTATATAAAGACTGATGAAAATTTAATTTCAGTTGGCGATGATCCAATAATTGCCTTCGATATTCTTGTTAAACTACATTATTGTTTTGATGTTCAATTTGCATCTGATTTACTAACATTTTATGATTTCATAACCGGATGCATTATGGGCCTCAACATTCCTGGTGCTAGTTGTAGGGCTTTACACACTACACTGTGCAATATTACCTTATAACTTATCAAATGTGCTTTAATTATATAATTATAATTTTTTTATTATAATATTTTAAAGTTTTTATATTTTGTATTATTCATTTTATATATTATTTATTTTACAATATATTATAAATACATATATGTATAAGGTAAGTGGTCCAACAATGAACCATGTAAATTTCAGAAGCTCGTATTTCTCAATTATTGAATTGAAGGTCTGAATTTTTGCATACAGTTTATGAATTTAGTTGATTACATACTGTAAATAATAACTTTTAAGTTATCTCTGAAGTTTAGTCACAATTTCGATTATTTTAAAAAACGGGAAATAGTTAATTATGTACAACGGGGGTGT
>NW_017306059.1:2787983-2790980 GCF_001594115.1 Trachymyrmex septentrionalis | reverse complement strand
ATATAAATAATTATTAATTATAATTAGGTGGTGAGGATTTATAAGGCCAATCACCGCGAAAGTCTTTTTCAATATAATGATCAATATAAATTCCATCGTGTTAAAACTGAAATGATAAATTCAAATTCTTATACCTTTTTATATTATGTATATAATTATTATGAATATTATATTATTAATAATTCTTAATGATGTAAAATAATTTGATTTCTCTAATTAATAGACTGTATCACTTAATTAACAGATTATTGTAATTTAAAACCAAATATTAATTAGTAGTTATATTTCTTTATTTAAATGCGAAATTTATACTCTTGACGCTTATGTTTTTATATTAATAGTAACAAAGAAGAATTACGATTATCTAATATTGTATAAATCAAATTATAATCCAAATCAAGAGCCAACAGTATATTGGTGCGTAATTTAGATTGTTGTAATTATAGTTACAATATTGTTTAAAAGAAAGAATATTCTTAACATACATTGTTAATACATTGTAAATTTCAATTAATATAAACAAGTTTGAAAGAAACGGTATACATTTATCGCATCATCTCAAACTGTGCTCTCTGCCATATTTTTAACCTTTTCCATCAAGAATTTCCTTTTCTTATTATTTTCTATAAATAACTTAAAATAGATACTTACATTTCGGGTCTTCTAAGTTAAAACATTGAATAAACTGCACAATAAAGCAATACACAAATATTTTTTCAATAGGCATATATTTTAAGCAAAAGAAATATAGAATAAATCTGGAGACACGGTAGTGTTAAGCATGGCGTGAAACACTGCTGTAACTCCTTTACGCGAAGCGGCTATATTTTACACATATATAGTATATTTTAATGTATTGAATAATTAATGTATTGAATAACCCGAAGAGACGCTTATGAAATTAAAGAAAACTAAGATTAGTTGGATTATTTTGTTCTTAATGTTTTATCAATATTTAATCATTGTATATGATTGCTGTTTACAATATTAATTGTGTAACAATATTAATTGTGTAAGTACTTCATAAAAATAAATTTAAAAAATGATAATACTGACACAGTTAAAAAATTAGGATATATTTAATAAACGCATTTGCTAGTATTCGCATGTTCCGATTTCGTAGCATACCATACAACTTGCTACTTATGGAATAAGGGAAAATTAGAGAGGAAAATAAAAGACTGAGAGTAGAATCAGTAGTTCTTCCTTTGCCGAAATGAAAGCTATGATTGCGTATATTATATTATGATTCTCTCATATATATATATATATTTATGGAGAAAGTTCCAATAGTTTATAAGTCATAAACGTTGATAATTTTTGTAAAGTAAATTTAATGACAGTTCAAGTTTTTGTTTTTTAAACAAAATATCATTTGACTCTAAGATAAAAGTGTTCATTTAAAAATTGTAAAAAAAGATAAATAATTTTAATAAATTTTATAAATTTTATAGTCTTCTTTAATTCTTCGTTTACTTATACATACATAAGTTAAGACAAACATAAATTGAGACAAACATACATAACAAGTCATAAGAATCATGTCTCTAATTTGTATCTTATCATTAAGCTTTGTACTTTTACATAAAAGATATCAAGATATAAAGTATTTAAAGGTAATACCTACAATTTTTAATCTTAAACCAATTCTTTCTTTGTAGAATACACTTTATTCACGTTTTTTGCTTCACGTTCATCACATTTTTTTAGATAAGTAAAAAACGGATTTCGCGATCTATATGCTTTACCCAACACATCTGTCCAAAAATTAATCTAATTGCTTCGGTGAAATCGAGTGCCGCAAGTATAACGATGTGCATAACATTCGCGAATGAAAGAGAGGAAAATTGAAGAGTCATTAAAATCCCCTCTTCAAGCGGCCAATGTCACTTTCACCACCTTGCGTTCCGCTACTGATGAATATAAGACAATAAAAATCCAAACAAACGAAAGATCTTTGATTATGTATTTTTCATATTGTAATAACTTTAAAACCAGAAAAATCATTATATATTAAATCATCTTACGAAATAAGATGATTAAGGTTACTCGTCTCCGCAGAATAGTAAATTTTTGCAGAAAGACATGATTTCCTGAGAAATCCGTATAAGTCCTGTTTAATTTGAATTCCAATCTGAAAATGAACTCGAGATTTGCCAAGAGTTAATTTCCGCTATCGACTGATACAGAAACATGCATCTTATCGCATCGCATATCCATCGCTAATCTCTGCAAGCCATTCACCCTCCACGACTGTCTCTGCCTCTCTCTTTGTCATTTAATTCACGAGAAGCTCTCTCACTTCCTCCGATCGCCAGATAAGCGACACAAGTGAGGAGTGTGAGGCGTGCATCGTGGATGCTGGAGGGATTTCGTAGGTGGTTGCCGCAGCTTCTCACCGGCGTGGGGATAACTAGAGCTTCGGCTTAAGTCAACTGTATCGCGTCAAGATGAAGTAGTACACACTGTCTCGTTGCGGAGTGCATGCGTCGGGTACGCGAAAAACATCGCGCGACTAGAAGCGTGTAAAGAGGACCGGAAATCATCGGCCGGACAGCATAACGCGGAGAACTTGTGCAATTTGTCCGAAAATCTTGCTTATTAATGAATTAAGGCAGAAGATATGAGCCTCTACGCTGTAAGTTAAATTAGTTTCTATGTTTTTCCCTTCCGCACTATTATAGTGTTTTAATTAACTAAATTTAAATATGACAAAAAAATAGGAAACTTTATGTTTTACAATTAATATTCTAATATTACGTACTTGTAAATTTAAAATAAATTCTGAATTTTGAACAATCATAAAGAACTTAACGAATGTAAATAGAGACAATAGTTGAATGTAAAGTAGAATTGTTCTTTTTGTATATTAAATTTATTTATCTATTAAAAAAAATTAATTTTAAAAATATAATATATAAAATATAGTTTTATCTCTTAACTTTATTATATTACATTATATTATATTAATTATGAACTAACTAAAGAAAATGAGTG
>NW_017306059.1:2782283-2787928 GCF_001594115.1 Trachymyrmex septentrionalis | reverse complement strand
TGTGTGTGTGTGTGTGTATGTTTATCTTACACAAATTTATGTTAAATATTAATTATAGTTTTTAAAGGCAATAAATAATGTAAAATAGTAATCTTATTAAAAATTTTATTAAATTTATCTTTATTGAAAGGGAAAAGTAAAAAATTTATTTTATAAAATTTATTTTGATAACATAAGTTTAATTATATTCTCCTTTCCCTTCTTTCAAAATCTTATTCTATTTATTTTATTATACAGTGCCAGCCAGAAGTTTGGAAATACTTACAATTTTCATACATTTTACAAAAAGTTACATATCTCTGCGAACAAAAAAATGAGAGAAGTTTTGTATCACGCATTTTCAAATTCAAAAACAGATCTTTAAATCCGTTTTTGTATTTTTTATACATTTTGTTCACATAAAATTGAAAATGATATTGTTTACAATATTTTTATCTTGCTTCGAACTGCTATTTGATGAAACAAAATTTAATATAAAAGTATTTTAAAGTAAGCTTTTTAAACTTTTAAATGCTTTTTGAAAAAAATTAGTATGATGATTTTTCACAGAGATCAAATTTTTTTATTATGTAAAAATTTACTTTTTCCAAAATACTTTTTAACTTTAAAATTAAAAAATTTACTAAAAAAAGAGAAAAGAGAAAAATGGTTGTTATAATGTGTCTGATACATATAAATTTTTACAAAATTGTTTAAAGACTTTTTTAAAATTGATGATGTTGAATAAAATTTTTGAAAAATTTTCAGAAAAAGTTGTACAAATTAAGCATATATAATAAATGTTTCTTCTTAAACTGCAGCGCTTTAAAGTAAAACAAAAATATTATAAAAGGTATATCAATTTTCAATTTTATGTGATTTAAGAACATAATATAAAAAAAATTTAATCGTCAATTTAAAGCCCTATCTTTTCGTTTCAAAATGCATAGTCAAAAACTTTTTTCCAAGATAAAAAAACTTTTCGTGAAATGCGAAAAAATCATAGGTGTTTCCAAACTTTTGGTAATTAATATTTAAAAATTAAATTGTGTTGCATTTTATTTTCACGACAAAATGCATTTTTATAAATCTACAGCTATTCGTATTCTCACATCAAAATGTAGATAACAGTGTCATTTTTTTTACGTACAGGATGTATCATGATAACTTTTCTTACAGGTTGCTCTTATAACATGGGCGGCATTCATAACTGCATCTTCGGAACACAACATCGCAAATTTGAATGGTGAAAAGGTAAATTCGGCAAACCGTATTATATTAAATTATAATGTAGAAAATTATATGAATCATTAATAGTAAATTTTTCTGAAAAAATTATTAAAATATAGTATTTTAATATTTATTTACATTAATTTATATGATAAAAATTTAAATTAAAAATTTTATTTATTTATAAACAATTTCAAAAAATGAATAATCCATTAATTATACAAGCCTTGAAAAAAATACAAGAAAAACATAAATTCTATCCTAATTTATTTTTAATTAAAATTTGGGAAAGGTTTTAAGAGATTGGTTTTAAAATCGACTTATAGAAAGTGAAATTGACGATGATTAAAAATGATACTAATGGCTGAAAATATTTATAATAAATCTAAATCGATGGTTCCTACACGCGGTAGAGAAAGTTCAAAGATTGAGGCGCGTGGCATTAAACAAGTTTCTTTTCATTCCGATAATAGCCAATAGAGGATACCTAGCTATGACAGGCCCTAGAGTTTAGGCGAATAGAGTGCTTACAAACATCCTTAACCTTGGGGCATAGAAATCTTTAACCTCGATCTACTTGCGGCGCGTCATTCAAGTGCTACTTTACGTATAGGCGCGACGAGCCGAGATGAATTACAGCTGGGAGCTAGCATAGATCAAGTGAATGTCGCGATTTCGAGGAACTGAGAGAGAAACAGAATATTTTCACTTGCAACACGTTTGTGCCACACGAAATAATTCATTGGCTGCGGTTCCCACCTTTTCTAAAATGTCTTTCGCGAAGCGCCGACAGTTTCCATTGAAAAATGCGAACAATTAATTTTGCTTCACATCATTTTCGTCACGATGTACAATGATAGAATTTATTGATAAAATGAAATATTAATTCGCGAATAATACATTAAGAAATTAAAATAAATCTGAAGTTAAATATTTCGTACGTGAATAATAAAAAATATAAATATAAAAGATTAATTAATTTATAAAATTGGAATGAATTTACGCCAATAAACAGTATTTTGAAATTTAATCATTGTAGAGAAAATCGTAGAATCAAGAAAGTCGAATACTTTCGCGTACATTTATATTTGCATACTCTGGAAATTTTCATGTTTTTGTGTCGGAATTTCGCTTTGTTTGCCAAGAAATTTCTAATGTAGTACAAAATTACTTATCCAAGAAATTCTTTACTAATGTAATATCATTATTTAAAAGAAGAGATTAAGAATAAAAATGTTAATTTTGTATTTATATGTATATTATACCAAGTATAAAATAAGTTAAAGTTGATAATCCTATATTTTTAAAATTAATGTAAAAGTTAATAAAAAATCGTATTGAAAATAAAACAACATGAAGAATAAGAATTTTAAGCTTTATAATAAAATTGAAATTTATTTTTTTTTTGTATAATTTATTAATATAAAAATATAAATTCTCTCTCTCTCTCTCTCTCTCTCTCTCTCTCTCTCTATTTTTATTAATTTTCATAAAATAAAAAACGTGTATATGTACGTATTTATATATTTAATATAAAATTTCTCTGAACGTTTTTCTGAGACATTTTTTATTAAATTTAAAACATTAATTTTTTAATTAAATGGCTTTAGTTTGTCGAGTAAAAGTGAGCGTTTTCTTGTAATAAGGTAGAGAAGTCCTTATAGATTTCTTTATACTCTCTCACGCGAAATAAAATACACTTTAACCCGTTTAAGGATAAACGGTGAAAATTCCGCGTCGTGCAGACGTGAATCGCGTCAGCGGATGGGTTAACCGCGGTTGTTTCGAGTGCATTCCGGGTGAAATTGATGCAATTGCTATTATACAAATTCTGAGGTTGAATTAAAAGGTGCGCTCGCGGAACGTTGTCAGGGACAAGGTAAAACGTGACAACGTACGAAGAATGCGCCGGCGGGCATGATGTATTTTCTTCGCGTTAAAAGGAAACTCACCAGTGAAAGTGGCCACACGCGGACGTAAATTCGTCCGCCGGTAATTGCCGTTGTTCCAACGAAATGCACCATCGCGCACCATCGTGTGTTACACAATGTCATGCAACGCAGAGAAAACGAATCGATCAATATTTGTCAAGTGTACGATTAATAGCCGAGATTGAAATTTTCCAGTCGAAGAGCTGAGAAAATTATATCTTGAACGACTATTTCAAGCTCTTAAAAAGATTGGTTAGATTTTAGATTAATGTTACACCTTGCTAATCTTTTAATTTTACTCTTTCGACTTATTTTTAAAGATACGATTTTTAAAGATATTTACCGACATTTACGGTTTTTAGACTTACCAAAAGGCCAATAAAAAAGAAAATTAATCTAAATATGCATTTGCTTTAAGATAAGACATTCTCCAAACATTATTTTGATTTAATCAGTAAAATATGCAGAAATAATTCATAATAATACAATAAATATTTCCTTGCGAGAACAATGTATGGAGAAAGTTGTTTTCAATGGTGTTTATACATATATATATAAATTGTAGGTATGTTAAATTAGAAAGATAAGACTTACCCGCTCTTTATGCAGCAGACTGTTAGTGCTTCGACACAAAATTATGGTTATTTCTTGTTGACGCATACTTGCCCCATAAAAAGCTACACTGTTCATTATTATTATCTTAATGCACCACTTCTCTCCGTATCTGTGTCAGATAAGACAAACGACAGTCAATTAAGTCTTGATTTATTCGTAATATTTACGCATCCGTGCAGTATCACAGATCCGTAACACACGCAAAAAGTTATGACTCTTCTAGCTTACTAAGAACACTGTTCAAACTGGGTCAATGGCAAAATAAAATATGGAAAAAATTTGAATACCGTAAAAAGTAGACACAAATCTAAAAAAAAATATGTTAATTTTCTCTAAATATATAATAATAAATATATAATATTTCATGTAGAAAATATATGTGTATGTTATAACGAATTAGCATTTGTAAAAATTAATTAATTTATTTAAAAAATTAAAGAATTCCGTTTAATTAAGCTTTATTGTGTTTAACAACTAAACTTTTGTGTAAACAACTAAATTTTTTTAAATTAAATTCAAGCAGATCTTGATTTATATTTAATTGGTAGTTGTAAGATCATTATTTGAAGTGTATAATTACTCAAGAATTGAAACGTTGAGAAATGTAAACATTATAAATGAAAGTTTTAATATTAAAGAGTGACTATATAAATATTAAGACTTTAAATACAAAGCGCCTCTTCGGTCGAGTGTTAATCATATTGTTTAGAATACGCTCGCCTATACATGCGTAACTCACTATATATATCGGTTATTGCGAAGAGTGTTGCTAAGGTCTCGGTAGTCTAAAGGCTCAGGACGCTCACACGGAATGTAAGAGATCCGGGTTCGACTCCCGGCCGAGGCAATATTTTTCGCAATAAGTTTATTACAGTTTTTTAAGATTTGGGAGAATTTGGGGGGATTATTTGTTTCAGATTGATTGTGTGAATCCGATAAATTCATCGGCTCTCAATTTATTTCTGAAATATTAATTCAATTTAATTGAATGGATATTAGATAGTAGTTCAACATCTTAACACTCGACCGAAGAGGTCGAGGTTTGTATTTAAAGTCTTAATATTAAAGAGTGAAGCAAATTTATAATTTGTATGATCTATTCAATAAAGAAATAAGTTTCAACTCAGTCTAATTGAATTTTTTTTTTATATCAATTAAAAATACAGAAATAGCTATTGTGAAAGAAAGCAAAATATGTGGTTTCGGCATATAAGGAGAAAGTAAAGGGTCCAATCGGCGTGGATTATTGAGGACGTATCAGCTCCGCTTCATTCTCGCTGGACCATCGGGATTTACTCGACTCTCACTGGTTTTTCTTTTACGCGCGGTACAGGAATGCGACGCATCTTTCTCGTTTCTCCTTTCTTCTCGCTCGAACGCCACAGGAGAAAGGGAGATCGATGTCGGTACCGTAACTGCACCTTTCTCTCGCGCCGGGCGGCCGTCAGATGCGTTATTTTCAGACGCCACACCGATCTCCCGCGCGATGCGAAAAGATCGTCGTGCGGGATTACGACGGGAAACTACGGGGTGCTGTAGATTCTTTTTAATGGGTGTGTCTGTCCCATATAACCAGAGCTTCACTCGATTCTTTTCGAGAACTGGTTAATTATCTGTAGCAGTGATAAGTATCTGCTCAGTGAAACTTACTGACAGTTTGTTTCTTTAACAACAAATTTTTGTCGATTTTCATGTCCGTATCTTTACGGGGCAATAATTCGCATTTTCGAGAAAGTTGATCGCTTGGATGTTAAATGATCAAAAAACTTGATGTATTACAAACTTTTTGGAAAATATTGCTCTTTCATCTGATCACTGGCGAATCATGAGAAGAAACCATAAGGGCAATAGCTCTCTTTCTCTCTCTCTCTCTCTCTCTCTCTCTCTCTC
>NW_017306059.1:2748755-2782041 GCF_001594115.1 Trachymyrmex septentrionalis | reverse complement strand
TATATATATATATATCTGTGTGTGTATGTAATGTATTAATCACGTTAGTTTTTTTGCTTCACAAAAAAGTGTGTCGATTTGTTTTGGAGCAGCCAAAGCACATGGATCATGATGCACTAGACTTCGCTATACTTCGCCTTCTTTTTGTAAAATCTTCTGGGTCACCGCGATTTGCTTCGTTTGGAGATCCGTGGCGCTTGGATACGATCAAGTATCTCATTTCCTCCTCCGGTCAACAATATTGATGTCAGATACCGCAGAAAAGTTAAAAAAGAAATAAACAAGCGATTTTAAAGTGATAAAATGAAGAAAGTTTTATATTTAATGAGCGTTCGAAATAATTTAAAAGCGACATCAAACAGGAATTAAGGCTGCTCAAGAAAATAAAGGAAAATGCCTCTTAATATGTATATCATACAATAAATTACATAGCCGGAAAATAAATTCTCTCGTATGCGTGATTCAAATAAACATTCTAGTGAATTATAAATTAATTAATGAAAAATGATAATTATAGTTGCATTATTATCGGAGTTTAATTTTATTTTTTTATATAAATTCTATATGTCTATCACACAAGAAGATTAAAAAGAAAGTAAAGTATATATTACAAAATAAAATAAATAATATTTTATTATCAATATTTTACTTCTTTCAATAACCTTTTACTTAATTTTAGCTTTTTTTATATATATTATAATTTCTACAAATATATGCAAAGTATGATGGTTTTATAGAAACATTTCTAAAATTTATTTTTGAATGTATATTAGTATAAATTTACAAATTTACTCAGTTCAACATTTATATATTAATAATTAATAATTAATTAATAATATGCTATAATATGTTATCAGTAATTATATTATATCTAAAAGATTAATTAAAAAATTGTGTATCATATAATATATTTATATATAATAATAAAATACTTACTTTTATGTAGAAAATACAGTTTCTTGCAATTTTTGGATGTAAATTTTTGCGTAAAATTTTTCCTAGTAACCGTGAATTTTCTATAGACAATGGTTTTAATTTATTTATTTTTCAGGCTGTCGATTACACAAAGATTCATGATCTGCCGGTGAAGCAGATAGTGCAACCTTATGTGATAGAAGAGAAGAGTTCTGGACAAACGGACACCGAAGATCATTCTAATGATTTCGCGAATGTCGAACTAAGTAGATCAGCAGTTCACGCCGACGAGGAGGGAGGATCGAATGGTGTTTCCAAGACCGATTCCTCGCCGTCAGGATCGATTTATACGACGTCATTCGCTAAGACAAGTGTCCGTTTAGAGACAACCAACAAGTATCCATTTAAAGAATATTCAAGTCTCGAGCCAGGGTATACCGATGATGTGTTTCTTGTCGAAAATGCCGGCAATTTTGGACAAAAAGTCCGGCAGGATCATCCACATGACAGAACAATTGTCAAGACTATCATTTCGACCAGCGAGGACCGAAAGGATAACAAGCACACGAAGTCTTTCAGCAGTACTATGTTGCCTTTTCAAAATGAAGATAACTATAAAGAGCCTTATATATCAGCTAGTCAAGAACCATTTGTGCTCGCACTGAAAAAGGAAAGTAATTTGGCAGATGAATCGTCTTCTGATGCTTCCAAAATGGTTAAGTCTAAAACGTTGGAGAATTTCGATGAAATTTTCAGTGAAATTACAACGGAAAACTTGCCAGGCAATATTGCTTCGATTCTCGAGAACGATGTCGTGTCCGAAATTCTTTCGACACCACAAACAAGATCATCCCGAGTGCATAATGATACCGTTAACGAAAAAATCACGGAGAAATCTGTAGAGTCTACTACAAAATCGGAAAACGTGAGAACATCGACGACTGTAGAGATCAGTCCTTCGTTTCAAGCGAGATTTTCAGGCCCCATCGTAGTGGCCGATTTGCCTGATAGAGAAACTCAGGAGATGGTTGATTATATGGATGATATATCCGAAGCGTACAAACCAATCGAGAACGCCGAGATTATCTCGGAGACTAACGCCGGAGGCTCGAACGTGGCGGCTTCAACTATAACATCCTCCGTGATGCTGAACCCTCTGCAAGTCGGAATCACGCTGGTGAACGCTAATCAAGCTAGTTTGATAGATAATAGTGAGCAATCTGTCTCGATGGATTATCTCCAGGATTATCCTCAAAACGATCTACAACGCCTATCAACTGTGAATAAGGAATTTGTCAAGAACAATGGCAATCAATCACATATCGATTATCAAGATGAGAATTTTGAACGTGACGAAGTTGAGAAGCAAGTTGAGGTTGACATAAAAAAAGTCCCTGACACCTCTGTTGAGATTCAAAAATCCATCGAGCTCTTCCATACCGCACCAGTGCAAGAGATTCATTATCCTCCGGAGTATATTCAACAGACGTCAAATCTCGGTGTTATCGAAACGAATAATATTGGGAATTGGCAGAAATCGAACCAAGTATATGATCAGATCGAGCAATCAGAATTGCGACCAACTTACGATATTTATCAAGGTAATATACAAAATTATTAATACATCTTTATTAATAATAACGTCAAAATGACGACACGTCATTAATAATAACGTCAGCTTGTTACTTGAAGACGATCTTGAAGTAAAAAATACCGGTTATAGAAAGTCCTTTAAGATTATATAAAATATAATAGAAATTAATATTAAAGTGATATATTTGTATTTTATTAATTTATTTTTAATTATTAATAGTAATCTTTGTTTATATCATTCAAATTATCGTTATTTCGCTCAAAATCTTATGTGAACGTTAAAGTTAAAAAACTGCTCTAATGATAATTTCAAGATAATATTAGCTTTCACTAAATTTCTTCAATACGGAAAGGAGTCTGTATGACGCAATCTTATATTAACGTGCAACGACGAATTAATGCACATATGCGCGTAATGTTACTCGCACTATCAAAGCACGCATCAGCGCCACTAGAAATTGCCAGTTTTCACCCATACGTGATGGAATGCGGTATATAATGCATTAATATAATATTGACTTCCGTTCCAGGTAATGACCAGGACGAAAAGAGCGATATTAAAGCCCACACATCCCCGCAAAAGCACCTCTCGCAAAAGCTTAATCAGCACGAATACAATGCTCTCGAGGACGACATTGGCAGACCGACAGCTTCGATTTTCAACACTAACAATAAGTATTCATCGGGTATTCACGAGCAAACGCCCCTTGAATTGCAGTCATTCAAATACAACGGTATACAGCCCGCTCCGTTGGCCCCGAATCAATTTGATGACACATTATACGATCAATCCAATGTACGACATAATTTTAACGGCAATGATAACGGCATACCGCCACGCGGAAAACTTGTTGTAGATTCAACGAAACAAGAAACAGCGAGCGAGCCTGTAAAACCGTACGTATCAAATACGTATCAGTATTCGGTGCAGCAGCCGCAATCAAATCAACTGTATGATCATCAGCACTCATTCCGATCGCCGGAGATAAGGCGACCGGAAGCTACGCAACTTCTTCTTAGGATAATTCCCGAGGGATCGTCTGCGCACGGAGGCTTCCTGGTGCCGATCCCGCGGCCTCATCCGATCGAGAAGACCGTTCATACGCCGCACTCACATCCGATCGAAATCGAGAAGAAAATTCCGATGGCTGAGAAGATGCAGGTGCCGGTACCGATGCTGCATCCCGTGCACGTGCAAGTACCGGTCGAGCGTGTGGTGGAGAAGCAGATCCGTCTGCCGCACATCTATCCGCTCCACATTGAACGGGTGGTCGAGAAAAGGGTGCCATATACGGTCCAGCGATTAGTAGTGCAGCCTCCTCCGTACCCGTTGCACGTGAGACTACCGGCGGCTTACCCGGCATACCCGGCGGCACCGTTCAACCAGCCAACGCATACCACGGTGCCGATCGAGAAGACCACGGAGAAGCCGGTGATTTCCTCGCTACCTCCTCGGCCGTACCGTGCAAGCACGGACAGGCCGATTGAAAGCAGCAGCTCGACCGAGACTAGATTTACAAAACATTATCAGAAGCCGCAAGAGACGATTTTTACTGGAGGAAACACTAATTTCCATAGTGTTGCCAGTAGCTTGACGTTCGTGTCGCCGTCACAGAGCGAGACGAACTCATCGCAGTTTTACAGCGTTCCCTACAACAGACCTTCGGCATACAGTTATAATATCGATGTCGGCAAGAACTACGTTCCTACGGCACATTTTTCCAACGTTAAATTGGTGATACTACCGAAGAAGTTTAATAGTCACGTAATACTGCGACCGCACACGGCCACAACGTCATACACGATGCCGTCCTTTGGACGGCAGATCCTGTACAATCTAGTGGAGAAGGATAAATCAGGCAAGGATGAATACGTAGGTCCTACGCCTCCGCGCAAAACCTCACAGAGCAAGGTGTTCTCTCAAACAAAGTCACCGCAGTTCTCCACGAATGCCGCTCAATCATTAGCTAATATGAGAAAATCCAGGGAACCGGAAACGCAGCATCACGGAAGTTTCAGACAATCAAAAATGGAATACGGCTTCAAGCCACCTATGATACCGTCCATTCAGTATGACGAAAATACTGCTAGTAAAGTAGAGAATTAATGTAATGACCTATAATAGTAATAGTAACATTAAACAAGTGTCGAAAGTACATTATAAAAAAATGTCTAAAGTACTTTCCATTCTTTCAAATGTTTCTCGAATATATTTTAGATGTTTCTTGCACTCTCTTGCGTTATTTGAATGTTTCAGAATGATTCATGCGATTGATTATTGAAAAATATATTGTATATCATGTATGGATAGGAAAGAGCTAATTAACAATATTTCTTTCATATCGACGAAGACTTATTTGTGACAAATTTACAAATTTTAGTTTTTTAATGTTTTATATATATATATATATATTTATTACTGAAAATTTCTTTAGCTGTCAACATTGCTGTGTATTTTTTAATTTATAATAGTGATTTTTAACTATTTTATAATTTTACATTAGTGTTATATTTTTATTATATTTTATATGGAAAAATGTTATATTTTTTAATTTTATATTGCATTATTATATAAATATCTAAAATTATTTTATTACTATTCTAACCAAATGAGAGAAAGGCGATTAGTTCGCAAATATTACAACATATAAAAAAAATGTATTACAATATTATTAACCGCAAAGAAAGCACGATTTAATATCGTTACTGCTAATACAATACAATAGTTATGATAATCCGATAATAGAATGGACGAACGTGTAAGTTTTGTACAATATACCTATTTTCTATTTTCGTACGTTATATTTCTCAATCTGTTGTTTATTCTATATATTTTGATTCTATTTTTATTGTATATATTTTATATCATAAATCTAAATTTTTTGTTTATTTTTACAAACTTTACTTGAGATCTTATTAATTGTAAAAAACATAATTTTTAAGAAAACGTACATTAGAACCTTTTTCACTTCCACTCCCTTATTGAATAAGTATTAATGAATCAAAGAGGCAGGTATTTTATCATAAGTATTCTCATCATCTCTCTATTCAGGGATGAAATATTTTCTTGAAAAAAATCAATTTCTATTTTTCTAAACATTAAAATGATGAGAGAACAAATGTTTTAGACAAAAATTTTATAGCTTTGAAAATACTTTCTAAATCTAAATTTTTTAAGGCCTCTACCATTATACTATTATTCACGAGAATTAAAAAATTTTTATGACAAAATCAAAGAATACTTATAAAAAACAAATTTAATTATGCGTTGTGAAAAATTATTTATACAATCTCCATTTATGCATACTATTTAAAAATTGCAGAAGAAAAACATCTGTCTATCTATATCCCTCTAGCATTAATAACTTTTTAGGTGCACGCTTTTTACAGGTACGCGCTTTTTACAGGTAAATCTATTTATGAGCATACACATCTTTTCTTTTTTTATATTTATTACAAATATTATACTTTTTATACTTATGACAATTTACAGTAGCAATTACTTTGATCGTTGACTCGTCTCATTTATATGTTGCAAATTTACAAGCCTCACATTATCATTAATGGATATTATGCCTGCGGTAGATAGCATATAACTATATATATTATACGTGTATATATATATATATATATATAATGAGATTCAGAGAACTGAATTATCGACATAAATAATTAGGAATAAGAAGAAAAATAAAATTTGTCTAAAATATTTGTATTAACAATAATAAGAGCAACTTTATCTTACAATTAGTGACTTAATATAATTTATCTCGTTTAATAAAATCAATATACATAAAAAAGGATAAGCAAATAGCTTATTATCGTTTTGCGAAATATTGTTTAAATTTAAATAAATTTAAACAATATTTCGCAAAACGAGTAAGCGCATTTAGTATTTACAGCGCGAATAATGCAGCAGAGATTAATTTCTTTCTACCATATTGCCCAATTTCATTATGTTTCACATTCGCCTAGCTAAACTGCATTTTTTATTTGCAATAAAATTTGGTAACATTCTCTGTATCTCCGAAAGCATCGTTGCATATCGTTCAGCGAACCATGGCATGATTTTCCGTAATATCAGTATTCGCGAATTATTCTCTTGTTGTTTGACTCGTTAAAAAGTCTGGCAAACAGCACTTAACGTAGCATGACGATTTAATAATCTACACGTTAAACAGTTGTAAAATTTTTCGGACTTGCATAAAGATGTAGGCAGACATTCCATCAAGTAAACAGATACGTAAAGCAAATGGAACATCGAAATTAACGTTAAATCTTCCGTGTATATGCGTTGAATGTATCAAAACCGCATATTTGATACATCTCATTTCAATATAATTTTCCTGAAAATATCCTTCTATAAAATGTAAATATCGTACCGTCATTACCTAGCTACTGAATAATCCACATTTGCTGATGATACTGATTCATTATAGCTAATGAATGCTTAGTATATTGATCGTTGACTCGATTGGTTTTCTAAATGTTGTTAAATAAAATCACAATGAAAAAATGCCTAAAAAATTTTGAAAATATTAAACCTACCATTAATTAAATAATTTAATGAGAAACGCTTTGCTTTTCTCTTTCTTTTTTTTTTACTAACTTTTTTAACATTTAAAATTATTAATGTATTACTAAAGAATTATTATTTTCAGAATATAAGTTTATAAATAATTTATTTTAATAAATAATAAAAATATATAAATATATAAAATATATAAAAATATCCATAAATAATAAATATATAAAAATTCGTCCAAAGTAAACTTAAATTTCTGGAGGTTCGGCTTTAGATTCGGATTTAGAAGGAAAGTGATTATTAAGACACTCCCTCAATTATGACCGACAAAGCTACTTATTCTGACTTTTTGCAAGTCATCCAGTATGAACCAGCAATCATCGCTCGTCGTTATGCGCATAGTGGTGGGATTCCAACCGGTGGTGAGGACGTTGATGAGGGAGAGATTGCGTGACCGCTGGCGCTGAATTGCGAAACGGAATTATCCGCCGTTAGGTAATCATAGGTAAGAAGAGCAAATAGCGTCAAATTTAAATCAGATTGTATCACCACGCGGCATTCCTGAATGGTGGCTCTTTGGTTCTCCTGTAGAAAGCAAGCAACGCGTGAAACGCATCACTTAGGAAAGTCTCACTTGAGCTTAAGTGCCAGTACGGATACCCCCCGTCAGCTCCGGCAGTCTTTGAAGATGACTGTTGTATTGCACGCACAATATACGTAGTTTTGTGTAGTAATACCTAATAATGATTTATCGTAATAAAAGTACTTATTATATCTAAAAATTAATAATATACTATATTATCTATTCAATAATAATATAAAATTATAATTTGTAATATTATATAATATAATTAGTAATAAAAATAGTGTTTCTTGCATTAATACGTATGCACATAAACTAATTTCATTAATTTTTTATAAAATTTCGAGAACAAACACTTTGATGAGCACTTCAATTAATAACAGATCAAATTCGCTTCTAAATGTAATTTATCTATTTGAAGAGATTCCAAGGGTATCTTTCTTCTCTCATATAATATATATGTATATAATATATATGTACTTTTATGATGTTACTTGTATTAACGGTAAATGTATAAGACCAACTTATGTGATTCCGTATAATACACTGTCAACTTATTGACAAATTGTGGGATAATCCACGAACGGAACTGTTATTTCGAGACAAGCGGTGTGTCATTAAAAACAAATAAACTTCTACGAAACCGTATACCGTATCGCAAGTAAAGAATGACAATCCGTCTGGGTGGTCACGTCGCAATGTTTTTGTCATCCTTCATTAAATCACAACGGTGGTCTCTCTATATTAATATAATATACAGTGCAATTTAGATGTTACAATGAAAAATGGACATGAAACCAAACAAATTCAAGACAAGAAAACGAGGAAGATGCTAAATTAATCAAGCCTTTTTTTTTTTAATTGATATAATTTTTCTAATGACAACCAATTTTTTAAATATTTTTTTATATTACATAAAATCTCAATTTTCAAAATATTCTATGACGTCATAATCCTGAGAAATTTGAAATTAATATAGAATTTCACGAAATAATTTTTTTAACTTAAAAAAAAAATTGTTTTATAAAAGATTAATAAAATTAATAATAGATTCAATATTTGATTACAAAAATCTTATTCTTCAATATTCATATTGAATTCTTTCGATAATTGGAAGTTCCATCAATCTATTTAATATTGAATGAAGTAAACCTTTTTAGCATGTCATATGGTAGTAACATATGGTAATAAGATAAATCATATTAAAATGGCCTTTCTTTACGAATTTCTCAAGATTGCGACATATAGAGCATTTCTAAAATTATAATCCTATTAAACACAGAAGAGAAAAATCATAAATTATTTCTTCCTTTACATTTCTTTCTCGTTAAATTCTGCTACTGAGCATTCTGTACGCATCTTTCTTATATATTTCTGTTAATGTTACATGAGAAGATAAAGTATGTCCATAATTGGATCCGCTATAAGCGAAAGGATTAACCCACCGTTTGGGTATTACGCGGTCTAACTGCTTGACGTAACGAGCTACATACGTTGCATTAGCATATCGTTACGGTTGTCGGTGCACGCCAGTGCAGGCATATTAATATTACGAGTATGATGACACCCCGTTGCTTGCATTACGTGCGGAGATCTTTCAAGGACACGCGGGATCAGCGTGCGTATTCACAAAAGAAGAAAAAAATGAAAGGTGAGAGAACGTCGTTAGTAATGCTCCAGATGAGCGTGTGTGCCCTTCCTCGTGTGCGGTGACGACGCGTTATACAAAGAGGATCGAAAGGCAGGATTTACGGAGCGAACGCGCACGCTGGAGGATTCCATATAATTAAGACTCGATTGCGCAACTTTCTAAACGAGAGCGATGTTACCCGCCTGCTGTGCGTGCCTCTTCGATGTAATCCATCCTGATTCGGGGGCGTTTATATCCACACTGTTTAAATCGACGCGTGTATATAAGTGCAATTGTTCACGGATTAAAGTTTTTGTTCTATCAAATCGTGAAGCGATTTTTATATTTGACATTTCAGCTTCAATAGATAGAGTAGCTAATAAAATTAGCTTTTTCATGTAATTTAATAAATATAAATATATGCACGTACGCGTATCTTACGACTGAAAAAGCACTGATTTTAATTTATGGATATTAATGTAAGGAAAGAATGATTTTGCTGAAGTATTTTTAAGTAAAAATTTATTTAGATACAGATCTAAAAATAATGGATTATCAAAATAAATTATGTACAATGTTCTAACATGATAATACTGCAAAATATTTTGACATTCTAGTATGGTCTATCTAGTATAATCAAAAGCTTGAGCGTCCTATTTAATTATTTTGATAATCACCCAAAATTATTTTCAGATCTGCATTTATCTATTTTTAAACACTTCAACAAAATCATTCTTTCCGTCTATGTTTAAAATTTGTCCTTATTTAATGGATAGATAATTATTTGAATTATTAATTGAACTACTTAAATTTTTATAAAGATATCTTTATAAAATCTTTATAAAGATTCTTCGAAGACTATTTTTTATAAATTGTGGAAAATGATTGATTTCTTAAACATGGCGAAATAGTTGCCTAAATGACCCGTAAAGCAAATTCTATATAAATGTGAATCAATTAAAAATTTGAATTCATTAATTCAATTCTTTTCAGTTCCCAATGAAACAATTATTTATTAATTATAAATATCGACTTTAGACTATCTTTATAATATATTCTAATAATGATACTAATTAGTATAACTATATATATATATATAGCTCAACATCCTCCTACGCGTTTTCTATGCACTCTCCTTTCAGCGTCCTTTTAACAGGAGTCCTGTATATCTCTCGGCAACTAACGAGCTCGTTCCCGTGGACCCACTCGTGGACTCCCGCGTACGCGTCCGTTGGTCCTGCGATTTAATTAAGACTCAATTGCCTAATTAGTCCGCTCGAAGGCGAGCAGCGGCGTACCGCGCCGCGGGCTGTCCCACGCGATGAAGTAATCAGCTTTCTCCGCGGCGTAGACGCGGTTCAAATTGGATCCACTCTACTCTGTTCGTCCATGCTCGCTCGCTTGTTCCTGAGGCCCGAAAACGCGCGAGCCAGCTGAGAGAACAATGGGAAATAAAGCGCGGGCTTTCCACACAAGCGCGGCCTCCCTATGTGAACTGGAGTACATGCGGCCGCCGTCTCTTATACTACCTATGCTCTACCGCTCGAGCGAATCCCTTGGCTCGCTCCTCCGACGGTGGTGGCGGCGACAGGAAACGGATCTTCTCCGTGGAAGCGGAGTATCGAGAAAGGGAGAGAGAGAGAGAGAGTTCTCTATATAAGTACCAGTATGCGCGCCGAAACGTCACCATATTTCAGCATTCAGTCCAGTGCTCTTCTTTCACTTCAAACGGTGTCCGAAGCGTCGTCTCCCGCACCACTACCCATCCCCGCGATCTTTGTTCCCCAAGCATGGATTTGATAGTGCGACAGGTAATGCACTACTCGGCGAAGGTGCAGACTCGTGATTCGATAAATAAATCAGTTATCAGTTGAGCTTTTATTTTTCTCTCGGGAAAGCTTTTGAATCCGCCGTGTAATCGCGGGTGTGCTTCTGGGGATTGCTTCCCCGCGCTCTAAGTGTGATCACCAAACAAAATGATCCGCCGTGAGTCTCTATCGAGGATTAATATCAATATAATTTCGCTGAATTCAATTTAGCCGTAAGTACGCGTATGAGGAATTTACATCAAACCTCATGTTTTGTTTATTCGCAAGTAATTATACAAATCATTGTTGCGTGTACTTGTATGTGAAATTATATCAGCGAAATTATATCAGCATTAATTCTTGGTACCTATTACTGAGTAAACGCATGCAATTAGTAGATTGGCATCAAGTATTTATATGTGAGCTTATTTCATAAAACTTATTCTGACACTAGAACCATATTTAAATAATATAAGTTTCTAATTGATTGGCACTGATTTGTATAAAATTAATAGTTAATTAAAAGAAAATTAAGAAAAAATTAATCTGATTGTAAGACTAAAATCTAAAGCCGTTTTATTTATAGCCCGTTCTTATTTTAAGAACATCTTAAGTAATATCTTAATTAAGATGTTAATACTAATGCTCTATGACTGACTTATATGGCATCTTAAAACTATACTTTTAAAACTGTCTTAAATATAAGAACTAACTATGAATATCGGCCTAAGTCTAAACATTGGAAAAATAGAATTCGTACTGAAGAAAAATCAGGTGAATCTTAGTACTTAATTTGCAAAATTAGTCGTTACAAAGACCAAACAAGGATATAAATGTATATAAAACAATATACATAAAATAAAATTCTTTTTAAAATTTATATAATTAATTTCTCACTATTGTTTGTCATCTATTTATTGAGCAAATTGTACGCAATATTAACTTATATTGTTTTCCCTTAGTTATTATTTAATATTAACAATATTCTAAATTTATGAGATAAGATCTGAATTTGAAGTATATTTATTGAATGTCCCCCAATTATAATATAAAGGATTTTTTATATTAGCAATATTTTCTCTGCTTTGCTTTCATTTTTTGTTTCTCCTTTTCGAATAGATATTGAAAAAAATGATATATACATGATATTAATTTAAAATTTTATGTTATATATGTTATTTATATTTTATTCATTATATCAATTTTAATTATATGTATAAAAATATTGTTTCAGTAAAAAAATTTTTTATTTTTATTTATTTTATAGCATTACAAAATTATTATAAATTTGTGCTCTGTAATATTGTAAAACGATAATTGTGATACAAAAAAATCAATCAAAATAAGAAAAAAACAATCGGTATATAGAAACAATAACTAGATTACGAAAAATAAAGAACTAAAACGATAATGATACTATGAAATAAAAGAAAAATTATGCATATTAAATATTTCTAATATACCATACCTCTCAACAAATGTAAATAGCGATATACTCATTAACACTGTTATTATATAGGACAATACTTTAATTTGCATATTCCTACATACACCCTGCATAAGATAGATTAAGATGTGTCATGATTAATAACTTGTAATTATGTTAACACACATAATTATTACACAACTATTACACACTTGTCTATTTACTAAAGTAGAGAAATTAAGTTAATTAATTGGTATAAGGTAAAAGCTATTAATTCACATTGCTTTTAATAATAGAATTATGCTATTTTTAGCAGATATTGGGGTTTGTAGAATATATTATTATTTCCAAAATTGTTTACATTTTATGTATCAAATTCCATATATAGGTATATCAGATTTTATTAATTTATATAACTCTTAATATCATATATGCATATTGTGTATGTGTATAAAATACATATATATAATATATTTTAAATACATTAAAAATATGTATAAATAAAAATATATACATATACATATGTATTGCACTTAATACATATATATTTATGCATAAATTGAATAATTACGACTTCTTTATAAGTGTCAGCTTAATCAATCGTTGCAACATTTCGCGAAACTAATTTGTGCCCACGCAAGATTCTATCTTCATTTATACTCAGACATTAGCGTGCTAAAGTAGCTACTTAATTATCTGAAAAATCGTGCGTATGAAAGACGTTTTCCCGCGGAAAAGTCATGGATTACGTGCCTAAGAGCTCTCTGATTCCTTTACCGTTATGTTTAGTCTTGCGTCAGTTTTTAAAGTGCCGGTGATGTAATATTGTGCACCTTCTCACGATACGGTAGAAACGAGAGAAGAAAAGATAGAGGCACATGAGTCTAATTTCCCGCCTACGCAACTTGCACGTTGCTGATCATCTGACGTTCTCATCTGACGCATGGAAAGCATCCCTGGGAAATCATCGGAAATATTTTAGGAATTAATTAGCGTTTCGCTGACAGTAAACCTTTTAAGTTGTAACCTTTTAAGTTGAACTTTTAAGTTGTATTATTTTGTTATGTATTTTATATAATACGCGGAAATTATATGTGTTAATCTACGTGTCAAATATTAACTTTGAAACATATGCCTGAATGTGTTGCGAAGGTTAATTTCTTCCGTACCGGTGATTAATTTAATTCAAATTATTTACATTAGTTAATATTAAAAATGATGAACTCTACATATAAAAAATTTCGTAAAAACTAATACATAAAAGCTTAAGAAATTTAAGATTTTCAAAAAATTTGTTCTTTGGAAACTCATTGCTTTCAACATCACAGAAAGAAACTAATAGTTGTAGAGGTAACAGTCTTCATTACCTTTGCGTCGATATATTTAATGTTAAACAGAAATAATCGACAAATATTTGTGTTTCTTTGTTTTGAAATTAAATATTTATATTTATTCTATATAAACAGAATCGGATATTTATTTTTTTAAATAGAATTATTTTTCGAACAGGTTTTTTTTTATTATATAATGTTAATATTTATATTTCTATAAGGTATATTTTTATATTGATATCATTTATGTTTATGCGTTTTCAGTAATTTAATAAATATTCTTGTGCAGGTACTGTTCGCCTTGATGGCGAGCATCAGCATTGTGCTTTGCGAACCACCCCTCAGCAATCAGTACGGCGTTCCAGGAAATTACGCAGGTGGAGGTCATCATGGGGCACAAGGTGGTGGGAATGGATTTGGGGGCCATTATGGTGGAGGACACGATAATCAAGATTACACGGACAACGAGGTATTTATAATACTTATCTGTGCCTAAGCAATTTTTAATGAAATACGATTGAACATAATGTCTCCTATGTCCCAATGTCTTCATCATAACTTTGTCTGTGCTGTTTTTTTTTATTATTTTATACTTACTAGCTTCTCTCGAAATAAGAATCGATATTTTCTTGACAATAATTATAGCTTTATGCTTAAATTTAGAACCATTTTTTTATTATCCGATATAAAAGTAAGTAGTTTCTTAAAATATTCAATATAAAATATTTTCAAATAATTTTAAAGTAATTGTAAATTGAATGATTAATATTACAAAGTTTAATTTGGCAACATTGTAAATGCTAGTATAGATGTATCGGTAAAATGTAAAAGAAGTGATTTAGAATGTTTATAGAGACGAAATATTGCAATTGTCCGATTAAAAAATTTATGCAATACAATCTGACATAACGTGGGATCGAATCCCGGCCTCCTATCATCTTTGATCTTCATTCGATGATTACTTCAATAGCTGGTGCAACACGTTTTGCGAAATCAGGCTTCAAATTGCGTGATCGTAATTAACCCAGACGCTCGTTAAGTAATTAAGCGAAACATTTTTTTATTGATAAATCATTTATAAAATAATGCAAAATAATTGGTAACAATTAGCGACAGAGAAATATTTTTATTTTTGTAAAACATCATTGTAACTTTTGAAGTTTCGATTCTAATTTATGAAATTAGAATCGATAGATGACTCATGATGAATCAAAATTTCACCGATGATTTTGAGAATTGTATAATCCGAAACATTAAGGACAAAGTATATTACGTCACCAATCAGACGCTCTTTTGTGCTTCAGAGAATGCAGATTCAGAATGTTGCTTTCTAAATTTAGATCCTTGCCCCTAATGTATGTATCGCTGATTGTTCTGACGACTCTTGCGAAAACGTGAGGCACTCCTGAGGTCAAAGTTGATCATTTCAGATCTAGATTCGGTCATGTCTTAGAAGTAACATTGAACTCTTCGTATAAAGAAAGGTCTGACCTCATTTCATAAATCTCATCCGGAGGAGTGCGCTCTGAGCTTGAACTAACTCTATTTTCTGAATGATCTCATGTTTCTTTTTGTAGCTGGTGTGTAGGATGATGAATCTTGAGGTACTTAATAATGTATTATGATCGAGAGAGATGTTTCTTTTATCTTTTATAATCTCTCACGATTTGCAGCTGATATCATCATGAGATATCTACACACCCCACTTACCTCAAATTAATATTAAAGCTACATCATTTCTCACAATGAGACATTTATTATGAGACTTTCAGTAGTACTAATTAGCGTTTTAATAAATTATTTAATTAATCTTCACTGAAAGAGAAAATTATTTGGTAATTAAAATATTTATAAATTAAATCAATAATAATTAAAGTTGATGTAAAAACGATAATTGCGTGATACGTGTAATATTCAATATTAAAAAATATCAGCTTGCAGATAATTAATCTTAATTTATTCGCAGGTCCAGTCTACTTTGAATGTATCTTTGCTTAAAATTAATGTAATTAAACGATTTTTTTTCATTTTAAAAATCAAAATGCAAGGAATAATATTACATAAGATTATGAAAAATATTTGTCATAAACTTTTCATAACATAGTTGAAGAGAATGTTCTGGACTGACCCGTAAATACATACTGATTAAGGGTTAAGAACTCATTTGTTTTAAAATATCATATAATGATTAAAAATTAAATTTTGTAATTTTTGTCACATTTTAATTTTTTATGTTCCATTTTTTTCATTCTTCAATTTAATTAATTATATTTATTAAAAAGATACTTATGCTTAATCCTTATAATATTAAAATAAAATATAGTTAGCAAAAAAATTAAATTCCTTGCCGTTCTCACATCTTGAAAAAAAAAAAAGAAGTATATCTCTTTCGTATGAGCAAATCGCTTGCACAATATATCTCGCAATCAATTAGTTTAAAAATCTATGATCGAAAGATGCTTTATATATTCTGCTCTCAGCTTACTACCCGTACTCGCACATTGTTTGAACACGGCGCGATTACGTTAATCGAAGATCAACGCATCGCGCTCAAGTGTCTCGAGATGCTACAAATTCGAGTTCGAGAGCGAGAGCGTGGCGCAAACGGGAATGATGTAACAATATTAATAGGGTGAACCGCGACCGCGGGCATAATTCACGGTAAATCGTTATTGCTGGTTAGCTAATCGGGGATCTGAACGTTCGCGAGATGCGCGTTCGCATCTCGCGCGGATCTGCCCGTCGGCGAGCGAATCGCTGCTGGTGATAGTAGCGGTGATGGTTGTGTGTGCTATGAGCCAGATTAAATCGCGGCTTCTCTTCAGCACCGTCGTCCGCTCTACTTTGCCGGGACGAAGGAAGGAAAGCTTGTCGTCCTGACTAGAGGTTGCGTCATTGCTGCATTAATAAATGTGTATCCATTCCAGTTATTTTTTTCATGTATCATCTTTCCTCATTTATCTCTGTACTTTTACATATTGCCTCCTTTACTCCATCCCTCTGCCTTTCTCTATATTTTTTTTCGTCATCTTCTACAAAAAAACGAAGGAATAAAATTCGCGAATTCGCGAATATTTGTATCTGATTTTGCTTCAGCCCAAGGCCTACGAGTTCGGCTATTCCGTGAAGGACCAGGCTACCGGAAATGATTTCGGTAGGCAAGAGACGAGTGACGGCGAGACTGTTCGTGGCGAGTACAGAGTGCAGCTTCCGGACGGTAGGACGCAAATTGTCACTTACACCGCCGACTGGAGGACCGGTTTTCACGCTGATGTGAGATACGAGGGTACCCCGATTTATCCAGATCAGTACAACACGCAGAACGCCGGGTACAATGCTGGTCAAGGTTTTATCGGCGGTGGAGGCAGTGGATATACCGGAGGTGTGTAGCATAAAACGTTTAACATTTTACTCCTAACTCTTTTAAGTACGGTGCATATATTTAAAAACATTGTTCAGCGCTCTTCGGAGAACAAATAATATTTATCAAACTGAATAAAAAACATGTAATTAATATAAATCAAGAAATTAATTTTACCACCAATAGAATTAAGCGATTTATAATTTTGATAATTTAGATGGTTTGCAATTTTTGTATAGAATGTGTCTTTTCGTACGAATTAATTATTGTTGTGCATAAATAAAAATATTAAGAATGGATTATAGAAAAGTAAATTTTTTACGAGATGATACTCGTGAAAGTATACCGGAACAAATCATTTAAATATATTAGGTTGTCACGAATTCCTTATCTTAAAATTCTACAACTTTTCCTGATTTTCAGATGAAATTTCGTAATTTTCCTTGATACTTTCAATAGTATTTTGATTTTTGTATTTTCATCTTAATTTAGAAACCATCAAATATTTTGTTGAGACAACAATGTGAATTATTATTATAATGTTGTTGATGCATTTAATTGTTAAGTTGGTGGCATTCCAAATCCCTGCGTAGGTGTAATGTACGCATATTAAACTTTTTTAGAAGCAAGAATTTTTATTTTTCAGAAATTTTGCAAAATTCCCTGAGTTTTCCCTGACCATTTTCCTGATTTCCCTCATTTCCAGTTTTGTGGCAGCCCTATATATTAAATATTCCATTCTTTTAAACACATACACACACATATGTATATATATATATATATATATATCTTGAAAATCCCGCGTATGCATTACATTACCTTTTGATGTTTTATACAGGTAATCAAGGCAGTTACAACTATCCATCTGGCGGCGGACACTACGATAACAACTACCAGTTTGGTTCTAATGCCATAGACAGCAGTTATAATAACATCGGTGGGAGAAATAATTATCCGTCACCCACGTATGGTCCCGCTTTCCATTAGAATGCATAAAAAGTATTATATAGGATATATCGATCCCGCTTGTGAGCGCAGTCTTTTTTCCAATAAAGACATTTTTTCATAAAAATTTCTTATTTGTATCATACCACCAAACCTTAATGGCTTACTATGAAGAAAAATCATATTTTATAATCAATTTTCCGTGTTTTTTTTTTAAATTTTATTATTGCCAATCGTACATACCTTTTAAAATTTCCTTATTCTCTTACGATGTGAAAAGTCATGACAACAAGCACATATATCTATATGTGATCAAAACGTTGCGACATCAAGACTAATGTGTGACAAACATAACACTTCCGTTATAATTCTACATGTGAAGGAGCATCTTGATTATTTAACCCTGCCACTGTATTCGCCCTGTGTTTATTTCACATCTCGTAAGTAATCTTAAAGAAGATAGAGACGAGCGCCCCATATTTGTCTTAAGTTTCTCATATAGAAGAGATGAGATAAAACTCTCTTTCCTGTGAACAGTTACTCTCTCAGAGGCTTATGTTAGTTACATTCCTCTCTCATGTCAAATTATGTTCGTAAAAGAAGTCCATACAATATTCCTTTACTACATTTTAGAGAATATTATACTTTCTAAAGACATAAAATAATATATAAGGGATTTTATTATTAATAAACTTTTGTGCGTTAACCAAGTATTTTAAATTTCTGTGGTTTATACTCTTTTGGTAAAAGAATACCTTTTTTTACACATAATGGTGAGTTATTTGCAAAAAAACAAAAAAAGGATGCTTTTTTTCTTATTATGTCAAGTTCAGCATGTGGGGTACTTGTAAGTACATCGTCAGAAGATGCTGCTGTTTTGCATTATGTCATCAGGAAGTTTACGTGCCCGTCCGTGGAGATAAACTTTCTCTAATGTGTAATACCTAAATTGCATACTGCAAATTTCATTAAATCGCAAACACACATTACCACAAGTATAAAAGTATCTGTGCCATTATCATTCTATATGATGGTGTTAATAGCATAGAAATATAAGATAATTTCACAAAACCGGTTAATTCAATCTGCATATAAGATCACTTTAAAAGAAAGTTTGGATCGTTAATTAGATATTCATATCAATTGCAATAACATAATCTTTAAACTGCCATTATAAATGCTTTCTTACTGTTGCAAATAATACGCGTATACATATGAAACATATGTAATATGACATACATATTATATCTTAATTTTCTTAATTAAAATTATATCTAAATAAAAAATGTATATATGTGTGTGTGTGTGTGTGTGTGTGTGCGCGCGCGAGCACAAAATAAAATTAAACAACTATATAATAAATATTAAAATAGAATTGAATTCTACATTAATATCATATTTTTAATACGAGTAAAATAACAAAATAAATCTGAAATTTAATCACCTGCTAAAGATTTTTTAAAAATTGTTTTAAATACGCTTGTAATAGCACAAAATTATGAATATCTTTAGATGCTTATGATAAAAAATTATTAAATTGCTTTAATATGTGATATTACTACTCCAGTTCTATTTACAATTTCAAGACTAAAATAGATTTTAGTGCGCGGTTCGTAAATTTAAATATAAATTCACACCGAGAAATCTTAACACTGCTTCGACTGAAAATAGGATTATTTCTCTTAATTGATTTAGTCTCGTTGGTTTAATACGAATTATAATTATTCCCTAAAAATGTTTATTCTTCACGAAAGTAAACATTTTTCAGCACTGCCATCATATTCTGAAACGTGACGATGCTTTTCGAATATAAGGAAATACTTATAGTATAACGAAAGTAAAGGCGAAGGTAATCGCGCGCACGCGGATGTCCTTATCCAGGCTGTTACAAATTTGAGACGCACGCGGGTGTCTGTAGAACCAGGCAGTTACAAATTTGAGGCGAATCGAATAGAGGATAAATATTTAGGACAATCGCGTGCGCGCGAAAAAGGTTCGTAAGATTTACGAGTTCACCCGCGAACGAACAAGCTAGAGATATTCCGACCGTATTTATTGGTCCTCTCTGGAGAAAGTCACCGGGTACATTTTTGCCCAAGTGCGACTCACATGAATCCTTAGACCGATTAAGAAATGCTTCGTTAGGGGATTCCTGTTTGATTTCATCTTTAATGCCCGCGATTGCTCCAATAATATATTTCTCTTCTGCACGAATCTCTCCCCTTCTAATTGACTCGTATGTCGAGAGTTGCACGTAATGAAGGAAACGGTCTATTAACTTCGTATGTGCTTCTGAATTTTTTTTCTTTATAAAATAAAAAAATGCAAATCTTGCAATATTGTAATATGATTTATTAAAACTCATTGCACTGTATATATAAATGTCTGTTTTCATATAGTTTAAAATAATTTATGTTATTTAAAATAATACTGAACATTTTTAAAACAAATTTTTACGAACTGCAATATTATTAAAATATATCGAAATAATTTATAAATTTGCAAAAATGCATAGGTCTTAACGAGATTTAGCCACGTTAAATTTTTACATCTCATCTTGGTCTTTACTTTGATCGCGTAAATAAATTTCTTTAATTACGAATGAGTTTTATAAATGAAGAACCTATAAATCATTCAATGTCAATTATAAATTAATAGTACATAAATAAATCATTAAATAGTTGCATTAATCTCATATCTATTTCTAAACAATTGATTTTTCAATAATAATAACATAATTCATAATTTAATAGTATTTTATTTTCATTTTAATTACTCTTTAATATATGCAGATTTATGTTTCTTCATTTTTTGTCCTTTTTGAGATTATCTTTTAGAGAGAATTTCATTATTTAAAGGATTACTATCATACTTTAAAACTCTTGGTAAGAAAAGATTGTTATGATATCAACTAATTTCTTGGCAGTCCTTGAGAAGTGCTTTATTCAAGCATATCTTCAGGAATGAACGTAAGTCTAGTGTAACGTAAGTCCGAAAATAAACATCTAGCTGAACTATTGTTTTAGACACCTTTATGCAAAGCATCCAGACACCGATTCCCACCCTGACTTACTTCACACATAAGGAATTTTGCTTCTTGAGAAGTGACGTACGCGAACTGCATGAGATCTGATGCAGCTCGGCCACGGTCTGAAGAAAAGAGCCTGACAGAAGAATAACCACGTACCCCACACATGTCTACAATGCGCGTGTAGCACATGCGACGAGCCTTCCGCATCGCGTGGAACATTGCGTAATGCCCGTTTATCCCCGATTACAGAGCAAATCGTGCATCCGCGAGCCTTCACTCAGATGAGTTACGTGGCCATCTATTCGCACCGCGCTTCTATCTGCCGATGCCGCACTCGGCTCAGTGCCATAATTAGTAACAATTATGCCGAGATTAATTAAGCATCCGATCGCCGCGTACTGACGAATAACATTGCCGCGTGATCACCTTCACTTATTGAACAAAAAGTCAAATTTGTAAAACGAATTCTGTATGCAGTTCACAGAAAATCAAATCTGAATGCTTAAATTTAGTAGATCACAAATCTACATTTACGAGAAAAAATTTCTTCCATCTATTCCACTTATATATATATATTTTTTTTTTTTTCATTACTTATGCTGTTTTTATATTTTTATTAAATTAATAGGAAAAATCAGCTTCGTGTAAAATTTATGTTTTTTTGCCAAACCGAGATGGTCTTAAACGATATAAAAGATTCAACAAGATTGAACTTTCTTGCTCTGGTATTCGTACGCGTGAAGTCATTAACGAAGCAATACGCATAAGTAGGCTGAAGTAGGTGATCGTGATAAATGGAAAGATGGCCCACGCATCTGCCGGAATCCGACAGTGTTTGTGAAACAGCTGATTAATATAATGATCGATTGTGTCTGAATTAACCTTACGCATACCAAATTTTTGGCCTTTATCTCTCGAATTGTCTGAAAAAGAAAGAACACGATACTATTCCCGCAGCAAAAATCTTAGTATATAGAACCAATAATAGAAACATGGAACATAATTAAGAGTCTTAAAAATAAATTACTGGAAAAGTTAAAAAAAAAACGTAATTTCCAGAAATTATATAATCGTATATAAATTCGGCAGTTATGACTCAGCTAACGTGATGCATTGTATTGTATTATAATACCATATATTGTAATACCATTATTCTCGTACAATATCTTACGTAACGCGTAAAATCGCCCAAAATTGTTAAAACGTGCGGCAAAAGGTCATTATATCTTTTCTGGATACTTTGTGCCACGCCGGCGAAATTTGCAATTTCGACAAAATTACTGCCGCGTGCATATCTGATTTGTAGTAATATTCCGAAACAACTTACCATAAAGATACTACCATTACATTGTAATTACGAGGTCGAAAAAGGTGCTTGAAATTCGCGGTGTGCAGTTAAGCTATTGGTGATCAGTTCACTCACGCAAGCACTTGAATCAATAACCCCGAAAAAATTATTTTAAAAGAAAGTAAGAAGATGCCAAGTATATTATACGCGCTTATTAAAAATTTTTTTTAATTTATTTATGAAAAATAAACATATATTTACATATGATAAAAGTATTTAATAAGAGCACGTAGAATACACAATTCTGCACAATAATTCGTGCAAACGATTTTATTAATTAATGTAAAGAAAGGACAAATATAATTTTTAGCGCACGAATTATTTTACAGAATTTTATATTCTTATTCGCTCTTATTAAATATGTTATTACTTGTTGATAAAATCTGTCCGATTTATTTTTAAAAAATTTATTTTTATTATTTTATTATTAATAAAATATATCATTATTCAAGATTTTTTTAATGCAAAAAATGAACTGCGATGTATCAATATATCCATTGCTTTTTGCCAAAAATAATTAAGATATGTCAATATATTTTAATATTATAGAATATAGATCAACGATATTGCATAAGAACAGTACAATAGAGAAGTTACTATATTTTTGTGACATTAGAAATTTAATTACATTTGCATACAACGACATTTAGATAATATTACCTTCACCAATTAATATATCGATATTGTAATAATAATTTATTTCATTTTATAAAACACGTAGCAAATTTGATATCGAGCCGTGCAGAGCAAGGCATTGGCAATCACAGGTATGCGATAAATTTAATATGTGGTGTTTGACAAGCATATCAATTGGATATCATATGAAATTCAAATAAAGTAGAGTACAAAGATATTTTCACCATCACTAATCGTGATATGAGTAACAGATAATAATAACTACAGCAACGTATACATTATAGTAAGATGGAACGGATGTTATTTCAAATTGTGCTTACCATAAAATCTTTCTAAATACACAGCACAGAGTAATAATAATATTCATTAATCATCATCCATTAGGTTCCGTATTACGTGTTCAATATAGGATAGCGTGCTTATTGAATTTATGAATTCGCGAACAGCGTATCATTAGAAGAAAGGTATCCTCTTGTATGTGTGTATCTGTATATGTTGTACGTGGATCTTCCGTGATAATATTATTCAAACGAAAAGGAAATTAAATGTTAACATTTACTAGAAAAAACGAAAGCGATAATCTTAATTGACAGATTTTTAAATAATGAATACATTTAACAAAATAAATTATAAATAATATTATTTCTAATACTAAAGATGTTTCGGACTTGCTGAAATATATTTTATTAATCCTTTGATCAGCTTACAGCACCTGTTTTCTTTATAAAATTATGAGAGAAATTATGTACTTTTTACACATGTACATAAAAATAATATAATTTACTCGCAAAAATTTCTCGTTTTATTTATATAGTGCATTTCCAACCACGAGTATGACACAAAAAATTCACATTTTTGACATCGTGATGCAACATAGCTGCAATAAGAAAACAGAAGTTAAAGTCCCGAATTAGCGATTGCACATAATGAATAGTAAATATCATTGTATAGTGACGCTATGCGGAATTAATCGCAAAGGTACATGCAACGCTTTCAATTAGCAATTATACGCGAAATATTACACAAATCACAATATGTGATTTGTGCAATAATTTATGTAGAAAAGAAATAAAGATGATCTTATCATTCAATTAATTCTTTTTAATTCAAAGAATTTTATTCTTCAACAAAAAATGTGATATACATTTTAATAATAAATAGCAGCTTTTATTGATAAAAAAAAAAAGAAGTTATCCGTATGAAAGAGTCAATATAATCAGAATACGGCTAAAATAATTCGAAATACCCTTTTCCAGCAGTTATAATTTAAACGTATATTATACATACGTTGCATGTTGCACGTAATTACTGCCATACTACTATACTAATCATATCATCGTGAAAACGATGTTATTTTAATAATGCTCCGTGCAGTTATATCAGATTGTTTATGAACTCGCACGTGTTTACCTCGGGCACACGCTTGAGAATCTCGCATGCGTGCACAATCGACGAACGGCTTCGTGTCCATAGACGCTCGCTATGATGCATCTCGGAGCAGCGGAGTTCTCGTAACAGCGTGGCCAATCGCATACCGGGGCAACGTATAAGGAACCCGGCATCGAAAAAGGGATCAGGAGGCAACCGCTTCGCGCGTGATACGTCAATTTATCTGCCGGCAGCTAAAATCGCGTTGCGCGATACATAATATTTATTCTCCGTGACGAGTATCTGCAACACGCAACCACAGACAGAATATCTTTGTCCCCCCTTTCCCTCCCAATCTCACCGCTTTACAGATTGGGCAAATTTTATACTGTGCGCCAATCTGGAGAACCGTGCGGTGCTTGTAGCAGCGCTACGGCTGATTTCGCAGAGAGTTGCACCACTTCAAGTGTAACATTGACAAGAACGACGATACGACTCTAACAAATGAAGCTCTGAGAATGAGATAGGTCATTGTAGACCCTGAACCAGGCTCTCACAAAAGGACCGACTGAATCAATACACACTTTGCCAAGAAGTGTTTCTTAGCTATCTCTATAAGAACCGTTCGAGTGCTTACCCAACGTGTAATGTTGAAAGGACATTGAATAATACTAATGATACGGATTGAATGATATTGAATAATGTTGCCGATGTTATTTTGCGCGCAATAGCGAATATTGAAATGCAAAATGTAAAATCGACAAGATAATTCGGTTATCAGAGAGTAAGGTAATCTGGGCCAGACGTACTCGGCCAGACGAGCTCGTTTTTCCATGTTATTCTCATTACATTTGCAACAAGCTTGTTCGCAATTTTTTAAGGAAACATCTGATTATTTACGTCGCAGTCATATTTCTTGGAGCGTCCAAGTACCTGAACCACGATATGTCTCCATTTGTCTTTTCTGAAAGCTCAAACAAATTAACGAAGCTTACGTTGTACTCAAGTATCTTACATAATACTTTTTTCTTTGAATTAATCTTGTTCACATTCTTTAATACTTTTTCATAATTTAAATTTACATTTTTTTCTAGCGTTTTAACCCTTTCATTCCCAAATCATTTTACAGCTGCGACAAATTACTTATTCGTATTTTTATGCGTATTATATGATAAATAAGCGGTTCATAAAAATATTCGGACGTTTTGTAAATGCTTTTTTACACATTATTTTTATTGTAACTGTATATAATAACATTGTGGATAAAATTTGTCTTTTTTTGCCGTATGAGTGTACACGTTGTTACGTAAAAAAAAAATGATATTAAAAACGCCACCGACCTCCTTTGATACCATTTTTCTCAAAATTTTGATCAAAATTTTCTCAAAAACGTGATAGCCAACGCGACAGCCAAAATTTGGACGTGACTTTTGCCAATGGATTCGTGTTCACTAACAAAAGTATGTCGAAAATGACTATTCATATTCGTACGGCAAAAAAGCAAATTTTGTTCCACAACGTAATTTGCAAAGTTATTATATATAGAAAATATGTATTATATATAAAAATCTTATTCTTTAGATTTGATAAATTCACCAGAATGTTTCAAGGAAGATTATAATTTTGCGCAAATTCTTATTATATTTATTAATAATTTGTGTCGTCAAAGCAATAATAAATAAAAACAGGTGATATTCTATGTGTTATTAAAAAGTTTTTAAATTCACATTAAAATACATGTTATCTATGTAAAGTCCTTACAGTCATTCATAACCAATTCATCTATTTATAAATATAATATGAAAAAATTAACCACAATAATATTTTATTCATAATTAATAACACGCAATATAACAACAGTTATAAACGAAAGAGAAACGAAAGGGTTAATCATTGCGTGTCAAATAACCAACCGATTAAATAATCAGCATGAATATTAATTTTAAAATATCTTTTCAAGCAGTTATTAATCGCTTTATTGGTTTCACTAAATTATTACGAAATCATGGAATCTTCACGTTGCGTGCCGATCGATCTATTAGAAAATATATAATCAGGGATATCGTAAAATTAATCGCGAAAATTGCCGTATTAAGACGTCATTTGCACTCGCGGCTCGGGTGACGTCGGATTACCCGTAAATTTGTTAAAGGTTTGCATAAGTCGTCACCACCGAGATTTATGCGAACCGCTTCCATATCTTCTGCGAATCGGGTAAGCGCTTCTCGCGATCTAAACGGCGGGGACGCGCACACCGAATAGATTGGATTTATATCCCACTCATCCTCACGTCGCATGTCTCTCTGCCAACACTCGGTCCGATTACTGGCAGGCGTATTTCTTCATATCCACCTTTCATTCGTAACTACAAACTCGGTAATTGGTTCGATACACTTCGGGTCCGAGGATGAGATCAGCGTTGCCCCGCGCGAGGGATCTTTTTTTTTTTTTTTTTTTCATCCGATCAGACAGTTCGAAAGTGCGGCGTCGTATTTCGAAGGCCGTCTTCGAGATCGAACCGACCGGGAGGGAGGTAAAGGGACACCGGTGGATCTAGCGCTTCCCGCGGGGAAAATGTGTCGAGAATCGAAGGGAGCTTGTCGGCAAATGCACCAGCGAATTTTCCTAGAGCTACCTCTGCAGCATGCGCAATCGCATTCTTATTTGCGCGTGCAACGCATCGGACGCGTTCTCGCCGCCACGTGCCTGGAATTCTTTTTATTATACGAAGATGTCGAAAATATATGTTCGCGCCGACGGAGGCCGATTGCTTAATCTGACGATGATGATTCGCGATAGTTTGGAGAAGCTCACGCTCGTCTTGCGAGGCAGGGAAATAGTTTCTTTTTTTTTTTTGACCTATCACCTTCTGACAAGTCGATTTAATTATCCTTTCAGTTTTATTTCTGTAACATATTTGAAAGTCTACAGAAATGCGGACGCGCGTAAATTTTTTTATTAGACGTAATATCCCTGATATATTTTGCACAGAAATTATGCAGAATAAAACCGTGTCGTATTGATGAATTATTATCGATTTAAATTTAAATGCTCAATTTTAAGCTCTAATTTTACATGGAATAGACAGTACTAGCTAAAGATTTGTTTCTAATGTTCTCCTTTTCCTTGAATTAATACGTTAAAGTTACGCTTTAATTTTCTATGTATAATAACCATGCAAAATTCTTATTCTACACATGTAGGAAAATGCTCGAGTAATCATAATTGCAAATTTAAAATATGTCATACCTTTCACTATCCTATCACTTTTTTCACATCTAACTGTCGATTCCAATTATTTTGATGTGTATAACACATATTCCAAAGTATAATAATATATTACATATAATATTCTTAAATACTAATAATATAATAGAAATGTAATTATATGATATAATATATTTAATTATATATATGATGTATATCTACGCTTGTAATTATAACTTTAGTATGTTTTCACCCAAATGTCAAATATATATAAATATATAGTTTATCTTTCTTAATTGCAGGAAGTTAATTCGATCAACAGATTCATTCTAACGTCTCTAACAGTAACTTTTCTGATATTCTGCAGTATAAGCAATATTTTGTTAGCTCAAGATTCGTTCACGCTAACTAAGCTGATGATTCGGATTTTTTTCGGCACATATCTCTACGTGACGGAAATCAATATCTACGGCGTTCCCGGACGCAAGTATATCTTCTACCGTGCGAGATGATCCGATCGAGAAACCGAAAGTCACGTGCGTAGCCCCAATTAAAATTTTAAAGCCATTTCAGTCATCAACGGGCTATCTCTTCCCATAATACATCATACGGAGTGAAGGGAAGATGCGCACCTCTCCGCCTCCCACACCCTCCCACAGTACGGTCGGTCATTCTAATACGCCAGTTAATACATGGATATGCAGTACGAAGGATAAACTGTAACAAAGGGTCTGAGCAGTATATAAACTCCCCAGAGGATCATCTTCTCAGTTCACTTCGTGTCTTCGGTTCTACAGCAATATGAATTGCCACCAGGTAGGCCAACACCAAATAGTATCGTGCGATGGCCGCTTTAACCCTTTCCGCTACAAAATGCAATAATTCGCTCAACGAGTTGTATAACTACTGCTTTGTTAATTTTAATCCTTGTTAACAATTAATTTCATTATAAACGATTATTTATTAAAATTTATTTTGTTCTAAATCATATCAATTTTTATCGTTTATTAAATTATTTTATTTATTTTACAATTGTTTTTTTTTTTTATAAAAAAGCTTAATTGAAAATTTTGAAATATTAGAAAAAAATATTTCTTTTGCCACATTATTTTGACTAGAAAGGATTAAAAAGCTTCAATATGCGACCAATATATGCGTACATACATATATCTTTATTGATTGAGTTTTTACCCTCTTTTAGTCATTGATGAATTTTAAAATGCCTAAAAAAATTTCGTTATTATGATAAACAATAGAAAATTAAAAGACAAGTTATCTTTCTCACATGTAAAAAAAAAAAGTACAAATCAAAGGCTCTTTATAATTGATCATTTAGTCATATGTAGTGTCTATAAGATGTTACAGCTGCCATTCTCTCTTATTCTCACGAACAAAATATCTTTGATAAAGTATGAATGAGCAAGCAATCGTAAGAGACAGCTTTTAAATTTGCTTAATAGAAGAAAATGGAAGTAGTTATAACAGGAATAAATTGCAACAGTAATCGCTAATCTGGAATCTTATAACGCTTGTGATGCGCGTATGCAACACGATTTGCAATTATCTACCATTGTGCCAGCGATGACTCTCCAGCTTGGTGACAACGTACAGCCGTGAAAGGTGCGACATTTATGACAAATGTTGCAACTTATCCCGGTCACATACGCAGTTCTTATCTTTTCTTGCGTACTGCAATAAACGTTGTGGCAAAAGCCTGATTAAGAAATTTAATAATCAGGTGAACAAATATTGAAAAATGAAACCCAAGAGAACGGCGGGTTAAAAACACTTCTCAAAAATCTTTTGTGTGTTTTGCTAGTGTGCTATCTGAACGAGCTTAATATTCATGTAATCGGTAATAATAATCGGTGAGATAAAATCTTTTTTTTATCATAAACGACGTAATAACGTAATCGAGATTAGATGCCGCATTGATAGAGCGATATGATTTTCCCTGGCTACGTGATGTCGAATAACCGCATATAACGGAGGGATGTTAGATTGTGCCCCACTTTCCCTCAGTAACACGCGATTATCGCAGCGGACACCGCAATGCCCACAATCTCGGTCCCGCAATATCTCGGCGTCTCGGTCATCCCGAGATGACCCACCAACGTGTACACTCTCCTTCGGAGTAAAAAATTCTAGTGAGTCAAGACCGGAAGTCAGTAATATAATCATCATTCTCTCGCAATTTCGTAATACTTAGCAAACAAGCTGTCATCACTTTTAATGATTTTATGATTAGGCATTATTAATTTTTTCATCGAAAGGAGTACTCCGATATCGCATTTATCTTAATTGATCTGCCTTTATTATCTATCATTATAGATGTGTGTTCGAGCAAAGTTGCGTAGTAAGTGTGCAAACATATATATATTAATCTGATGTAATAATGTCTCTTTATGATTATAATTCGCTACTCACCGATCTTGTAGCAAAGCCGCAGAATCTCTTTGATTGCAGTTGGCCAAGCTGGTCTTGGTGCTGTCGTGCATCGGCAGTGATGTCCTGGCGGGTCTCCTACCAGGGGGTGGCACAGGTGCCGGAGGATATCAATACAACAGACCAGGAAGTGGTGGTGGATTTGGTGATACTGGTTTCGGGGGTGGCGGCCGCGGTGGTGATTTTGGCATCGGCAGTTATAGGGGAAGACCAAGCCAAGCTTACGGTCCACCCGGCGGTGATTCCTTTGGTAGACCAGGTGCAAGCGGATTCGGAGGACAACCGTCGTATAGATATCCGCAATTCGGCGAGGGTGGCAGCGGTGGTTATCAAGACGGTGGTGCCGGAGGATTCCAAGGAGGATATGGCGGACGTGACGGCGGAAGGGTAAAATTGTTTTCAATGCACCTGCAATTGCAATGCTCAACGGAAAAAGTAACTTTGCAATTGTTCTAATTCTTTAATATGATTAAGTTGTTTAATTTTATAAAGCTATTTTTTTCTGCTGAGCCATTAATACCTTATCTTTTAAAAAAATACTGCCCACATACATCAAGTCTTATCGTATTACTATCAACGTTTCAGATTGTCATGTATTGTATTGTTTGAAATTTAGAAGGATAAATGCTAACTTTGCAGAATAATATAATTTCAAAATATTTGCTGCTCAAAAATATTTAATGATGTGCTTGAAAGTTTCGATAATTATAATTATTTAATATTTTTTTATATAATAATAAATAAAATATTCCTGCTTCTCATCGCCTTTCTGTTTGTCTCATATAAACGATTATAATTTATATATTATTTTATAGCCGCAGCCATACAGTTTCCAATACGAAGTCGTCGATCCGCCGAGCGGCAATGATTACTCTCAACGCGAGAGCAGCGACGGTAATGTCGTTCAAGGAGAGTATAGAGTTCTGTTGCCAGACTCGAGAACGCAGATTGTTCGGTATATGGCTGACGACGTGAATGGATACAACGCGGAAGTTCAATACGAAGGACAGGCTCAATACTCTCGTGGTGGTTTGGGAGGATATGGAGGAGGCGGATATCAAGGTGGCGGTTATCAAGGAGGTCAGTATGATCCTTCGCACAAAACAGTGATATAAGGCGATGTACATTGAAATAAATTTTAATAAATATTTGTTTAAATATTTCTAAGTAAATATTTACTAAATATGTATAAACATGTTTTATTTAATTAAAAAACCATTAATTTGATTTAACTATCACTTTTTTATTGAGCAAATATTTATTAAACTGTAAATTTATTTTTACTCAATGCTATTAAAAAAAATATGTATTAAAATTTAATAATTTTTTTTCAGTATATATAAATATAGAAAAAAATTAAATGAAATTATATTAATAATTGCGTATCTTTAGATTACGAAAAAGTTTCGACGATATCACACATAAAATAATTCAATACATATACAAAATTTGAAATACATTAATTATTTAATTAATTAGAAATTGTTGATAATATAAAATTAATCGCTTGTTTCAAAAAGAGTTTTGTCTATCATTATAGATATCCCACATTTTTATCGCTTAATATAAAAGACGCTTTATATATTCTGAACATAAACTGTATAAAATAGTAATGTAATCATATCAATCTTATAATTTCCTATTCAATGATGTAACTGTTATCTTATATTACATTTATATTGTTGAATGGCAAATTATAACATTGATATAATATTACTATTAATTGGTGTACAGCAATATATATAAAAGACTAGAAAAGGTTACTTTTTATAATTCTATATTCTCTATCATCAACAGGCAGAGGTGGCGGTTTCGGTGGACCAGGAGGTGGTTTTGGAGGTGGTTTCGGTGGAGATAGTAATCAATATTTGCCACCGCACACTAATTATCACAAATAACCATTTGATACGAGGCTATCTTACCAAAATATGGCATACCACGTGCATTTCCGGCGATAACCATTACGGACCTCCCTCGTTTACGGCTTTTATTTTGAATATACGGTAATTCTTCGCTCACACACGAGACACACACGAACCCTTTTGCGATCACCTATGCGTTCACGAATCACTTTCACCTATATTTAACGATTACACAAGGACTAATTAGGATAATTTTATATGCATGCATGAGTGTATGTATTTATATATATAATATAATATACATAATTTTGTACATGATAATTGTATTATCAAACATACGCTTGTATCTTCTGCTAAGCGATTATCAAACTCTTATGTTATGTACGTATTTATACGAGCTTGTAGTAAAACATAAATGAAGTTCTTTCTATTTAACTTCATATTATTTTATCCCAACTGATCCTTAATCTATTATAGATTTTTAAATCTAAATAAAAATTTAAGTTTCATTAATTAGACCTATATATATTAGTTTTAAATGTAATATTTTTTTCACGACAGCAGTAAAGGATTAAAAAGCAAAATAATTGAACAGTAACGATTTAATAAGAATCTAAAACTTGGACATACTAAATACACCAATTATGTCTTCTTTGTGCTTTAAATTCAAATTTAATTTCTTCTATGCAAAACTTCTCAGTTAGTGAAATTTGAAATATTAAATTGTAATAATTGCGAAATAATTAATTCCAATGACAAAAATTTTATAAGAAGTTGTAGAAAATAATTTTAAGAATGTGTAGGAAATTTTGGAAATATTAAAATATCGAAATGGGAAATTAAAAATGGGAAAATCACAATTATTTAAATCACTGTAATTATAGTCATTATTTATTTTGTTTTACATATACATTTAGATATATGTAAAATAGATATATATCAAGTCTGATAGCCAAGTCTGTAGAAATTAGATTTTTTAAATATCTGCTACATACGCCAACAACAGAATTAGATGTACATAATACTGTTGACAAACTGCTAGAAAAAACGTAACAGAATCTGCAAGCGTCAGATAATGTCGGCAGGATCTGCTCAGTTTCTGTCAACAATTTGCCTTCACATTATGTCCACAGGTGGTGTTAACAAAACACAAGCCTAATGCGGACGCAGTTGATGGCAGATTGCCGTTATTTTCTGCTCGAACCTGCTGACAGTCTGCTAAAAGATTGCAGACATTTGGCTACATTTAGATATAACATATATATATATATA
>NW_017306059.1:2747873-2748568 GCF_001594115.1 Trachymyrmex septentrionalis | reverse complement strand
GTTTCGAGGAGAATATATTTTGGTTAGATTGTTTTTTTTCTAGATGAAGATGCCAAAAAGATATGATATAAGGTCACTTTTTTAAATGGAATTATGTAACTGTTTTTAAATTATATAATTCCTCTAATTATTCTGCATGTAAAAGTATTAAAGTAGAGATATAAAAAAACCAATAGTTTACGAGATATTTTATACTTTATTACGACATATATTAACATAAAATATTAAATAATTCGTAAACTATTAATTTTTCGATAATTACCTTAATACTTTAATGAACAGAATAATGAGATGAACCAATTGATGAAAAGAAAACATAGTTGCTTAAAAAAAATATGTATGCAAAATGAATAATTATTAAAATAAACAACTATGTGTTTTCTTTCCATCACAGTTGGTATATTTAATTATTCTGTTAATAAAAGTATTAAATAATAATTATATAATCAAAAAATAAGTTAATGAGTTATTTAACATTTTATATCAATATGTGCCACCATAAAATATAAAATATCTCGTAAACTATTGGTTTCTTATATCTCTATAATACTTATATATACAGAATAATTAGAGGAATCACATTATTTAAAAAAACTATATAATTCCATTTTAAAAAGTGGAGATGATCTTCATATCTTTTTGATGTCCTCACCTAGAATAAAAACAATACAACCACAATACGTTCCGTTCAAAAC
>NW_017306059.1:2743777-2747773 GCF_001594115.1 Trachymyrmex septentrionalis | reverse complement strand
TATATATATCAAGAAAATATTACAAAAATTTGTTTTTATAAAATTGTAAATTTAAGAAAGTTTTATAAAACTCAATTTCTTAACACTCTCTCTTACATTGTAATTCTCTCTCAACAAATATTGCAATATTGCAACAAATAAATTTATTACACACATTTACAATAAATATTACAAAGGTAAAGTTATTAATTACTAAATAATAAATAATTTAAAAAATAAAAAAGAAATTTATTACTTATGCATTATTATAAAACATGATTTAATCATTTTAGAAATAAATCATATCAGCAAGATGTTATAACATATCTTTTTTTCTTTCAAGATGAATATAATTAGAGGAATCACATTATTTAAAAAAACTATATAATTCCATTTTAAAAAGTGGAGATGATCTTCATATCTTTTTGATGTCCTCACCTAGAATAAAAACAATACGACCACAATACGTTCCGTTCAAAACCGTTCCACTTTCATTTAAAACATTTTTTATATCATCAAAAATAAGCTCATTAAACAAAATATATGCTGGACAAATATTCTCATTATTTCTAAATAAATGTTTGATATACAAATTTTTATGTAAGTTCTTTGGTAAAATAAAAGTAAAATCGCTTTGGTATTATAACATTCATCGTAAACTAAATGACTATTACATATGATTTAAGTATGTGAAGCTCGTTGTCAAATATCGTTATTGAAGTTCATCAAATGATGTATCAGATCTCTTGTATCGTTTACAATATACGGAATAAGCTGCAAGCCGTAAGAAATTGATCAATCATAAACATAAGGAAAATGATCGACTATGGTTGGTCAATTTCTTACGGTTTATGGCTTATTCCGTATATTGTAGATGTCGGCAATATGCTTCCTTTAATCATTCAAAAATATGCTTATGTATGTCCTTGTCCTATAGAAAAATTGAAATAAAATTCTCACAAAAAATATTTACATAATATAATAAATAAGCTATTTACTGTAACGTGTAATAAATTTGTGGTGATAAAATACTACCTTTGCCTAGAGACGCCTTTCTTGATTGGAAAGTACGAGATCTGATCGACGCGCCTCTTCCTCCTACACAAGTGTTTATTTAATCATTCACGAGTAATTATTGCAATAAAAAAATTATACTCGATTATAATGTTATATAAAACTGTATAGTTACATTATATATTAACTTACCAATAGGAGGAAAGTTCTCATCATCTGTTGGAATTAAATCGGAAGTAATATACATACGTGCTGGAAATAATTACGTATATAAGCTAATGTGAACATTTTATTAGTATTATAGTATTTTATGTAATAAGATCGTTTTATTAATAAAAATAGACAAATTATATAAAATATTCATTCATCTTTAATTTAAGCAAAGAGTTTTCCAAACTTACAATCAATATTTGGAGGTCGCAATGGTTTTTCATTTAACTAAAATAATATGAAATTTTTATAAACAACATATTTTTCAATTAATGTAAAGATTATATTTAAAAACATACATATTCAGTCCTTTCTTCAATAGGCGTCTTAGCAGATTTGCTAGCTGACTTGGTAATAGAAGATTTATCATTAGATGTACTAGTATCGTCTTGAGATTTGCTACAATCAACAACTTGTACTGGTTTTGATTCATTTCGACGGCGCATTTCTTCTTGATATGTTCTACTGGAACGGTTCCATCTATGTTGCTCACTTACCTGTTATAAGATAATTAATAGAAATCTCATTCACTATATATAGTATTATGTATATTTTATAAAACTATTTAAACAAATATGTATAATGTGCCTGTCCATGTATAAATGTCTACAGCAACATATTTTTAAGATATTGTGTACTTACGCCTGTCATAGATAAATCGGCCCCAGGTGTAACTTGAGGAACATTCTTGATTTGCAACTTGTTCATCATTGACATCAAGCTTTGCTCGTTGAAATGATTAGGATTTCTATCAAATCTATCAGGCTGATGTATTCCTGATTGCATCTCGACATTAAGTGGTGCACAAAACTCATCGCATAATGTCCATGCCCATTGTTGCAGTACAGATTTACTACAGTATTCAGGTCCTCCATCAACATATTTATGAAACTAAATATTACAAAATGACAATATGAATAAATACACTTTATAATATCAGAAAATAATGAAACTATTTTTACATGACATTCAAATCCTTTATCAAATCGGTACGTATAATTTTCAAATATTTTATGAGCATAAACAGGAATTAAATCCATATCTCGATCTTTTCTTTTCTTGAATAATTCATTTGCCAAATGTACGAACAATGACTCCAATTCATAAATTTTAAATTGCTCTTTATCTTGTTCTGGAATAAAAGCAAATTTATTTAAATAACATATATTAGTATAAGGCACATCTAAAAAGTTTCTATTTATTGTAAAAAGTATATATGTATATTGTGATGTGACATTTTTATTATAAAAGTGTACTTACGTGCTGCACCACACAATCTTGCTATCAAGGATTGTGCTTCTCGTGTGAAAGCCTTCCTTGTATAAAGATAAGGATACTGATCCACAATTTTCCTAGATTCTAGGAAATTTGCTAGTTTGTCATACATAACAGCAAAGTCAATCTCTCCGCCTTCGTATTCTACAGGTATTTTATGACTGTTCTGACTTATCTCTAGTGCTTCCCGTCTATATCCTAATGGAATTTTAGCACTGACAATAGTATGATGTACATCCTCTATACCGTTTTCCAATGAAAAAACTCCAAATGTATATTCAGCAGGAAAATATTCAAGAGTGTTGTTAACAATCATAGAGAAAAACCAGTTAACATGTACAAAACAAAATTTCAGTTCTGCCAAAACTGCAATAATAAGGAGTATTATTAATGCATATTTAATATACATAAACACATACACACATATACACATGTATATATGTATTATATACATGTATGTATATGTATATGTATATGTGTATACACACACGCGCGCGCGCGCACACATATACATACAGGGTGTTGTCAAAAGACCATTCAGCATTTATATGAGAGATAATTATATTGAATAAAAAACATATAAAAAATATTTATATCTTAGAAACAATTGAGTTTTTGATCTACGTTAAGGTCTTTTTTACTCAGTATGGTGTAAATTATCTATCAAAAATTATTTTTTGGAAACTGTGTGTGTGTGTGTGTAATCAAAATTAATAAAGTATAAACTCATTATTATTTGTATCTGATTTAGAGATTTTAAATTCAAATGAAAGTATGTGAGCTTGCTAAACTGCATATACAGATTACGATACATTTAATATACTTGTTATACTTTTTAACTTCTGCATCTTAAAAACAAAAATTATCTTTAAAGTTAATGCAAAAAGTATCAAATATAGCAAATTATTTTTAAATTTCTACAAGAAATAGTGTTATATAGCATACGTACAATTAAGATTTACAGCTGTGTCGATTAGTACTTTTATGTTTTCCTGCATATTTTTATAAAACATCAGTGCTTCCTTTTCTTTTAGTTGAAGCATAATTAGCGATTCTCCAAGTGATGTTTTCTTGTCTTTGTCTGATATTTGAGATGTAATTTTATCATTTTTGGCCATAGCTTCAAAACGACCTTTTTCTTGCTTAGTTAAACTCTATTAATCAAAAAGAATAAATAATTTATTACAAAATTAAAAAGAAAAATGTAAACCAATAATGCATAATCGTAAATAAACGTATTTTTTAATGTATTTATTTTCTGTCATAACATAATAATGTTAAATATTAAGATATTTATTTTTAAATGAAAATATATAGAATAAATTAAAATCATTCATAGCAGATAAATTCGAAACATTTATCAGTAATTATAGTCGATAATATTTCTAATTTTAAAAAATATTTTAGAGTTATTTATTATTAAAGATTAGAATTTATTATTCAAAAAATAACATGTATTTTGTATGTTATTTTTATTAATATTATTAAAACTATCTTATTTTAACAGAAATATAAAAA
>NW_017306059.1:2740843-2743754 GCF_001594115.1 Trachymyrmex septentrionalis | reverse complement strand
TAATACACTAAATTAGTATATAGTTGTAGTCTGTTTCTTTTTCTAATATATATATATATTAGATAATTATACTTTTACATAGGAAAGAGCAAATCTAGCTAAAACAAAGTCAGTCCCTTCCTTATCTAGTTTCCCGCCAAATGCTTCGAGCTCTCAATTAAACTTTAGCATCTACTTAATTCTGTAATAAATTGGAACTTACTTCACGCTGGAAGCCAATTTAATGACTATGATTACACTGTGCGCTTAGTCCGCGACTTATGTGATAAGCATTCTTGTTTAACCAATAGATTAAACAAAACGCCTACCATATAGGCCGCGGATTAAGCGCACGGTGTAAACCAGGCTAATAACTGTATCAAAAATTGAGCCTGCCGAAATTACACCGATGCTTTTTCCTTTTGTAAACTTACCTGCCATTCCGCGTTACACTCCGGATCCTGTTGAACGTCTTTGATTCCATTAGGAAACGCTCGACCATACGCTTCCTCGCGTTTCTTCCAATCGGCCATGAAGAAAAAAAATGCATTTCTGCTTTTATTCTTCGACATTTGTCCCGGCGAGAATAAAGATTCCTACTGTCGTGAACGTTCTGAATGTAAACAAATCTGAACGATTTTGGTATGTCCACTGGTACTCCACTGGGCACTGGACTTATTATGCCTTTAACCTCTTCACGAAATGCTCGAAATTAGCAAATAATAAATCAAGCAAGTCTAATACAGAAAATAGGTTAAGATCCAATAATTGATCACGATTGACTAACAACTACTAACATGGCGCGAGTTTCGAAATCCGAACCTCCACAGTCTCCACAGGACCAATTTGACCACTGCCAATAGGTATTTATTTATCATTGTATTAAAATATTATAGATGATGCATCGGAATATTATAGAATATGCGCAAGAATATAATTCCGAGAAATATAAACATAAACTTAATCTATTTTCGACTAATATAACTGTTTTTCATTTCTGCACTAAACTTTCTTGCTTTCGCCAAATATTATACGTATAAGAATATAAGGTGAAATATTGCGCATAATGACGATAGCAATACTGGAAATAATCAATCAAATGTTCCCCAATATGCACTTTCCTGCGTATAATAACGCTGATTATGCAGGAAAAGCCAATCAAATATAACCCAAATTCACTCTCCTACTGCGCGGGAGTACTTCACCTTATATTCTTTCCATCATACGTATAGCTATTTCACTTTTAAATTCCAAAAGTGTACAGCCACAAGAGATCCTTTGTTACAATTCATGCAATTTATTTAAAATAAGAAGATAGTTATACAACCTCGAATGCCTCGAAAAAAAAAAAGAATAAACATTAACATTTGATGCTGACTCAGTGGCACTCAATATAACAAAAAAATAAAAAAATAAACTATTAATCTTTTGTAAGCCTAGTAATCCTAATTTATCATTATATCCTTATTTTACGTCTGAAAAATGATGAAGATAGAATGATTTAGCGCCAATAGGCTTTCCTCGATAACTGTAACCAGTTGTAAGCAGAGATGGGGGTGATAGAACCAATTGGATTGTGACAGCATATTATGTGTATTGTGTTCAGAATGCGCGTGCTACACGAACAAGAGTTAAGTGTATTGTATATATGTATGTGAGAAATATTCTTTTATCAGCGATAAATTCGTTGACAAAATCCATCTTCCATTCAATAATAAAAGTAAAGATACTTTTATTATTGAGAGATTGTAACTCACATATGATTCTTGGTGAATTTTAACTTATGCCTTTGACACAAGAACAGTTTATTTATTCTACATATTTTTATTTAGAAAAAAATTTGAATGTTTAAAATTATTATGTATTAAATATAATATAAAAAAAAATTCATAAAAAATTTAATAACTTAGTAGCATATAATGAAAATTAATGAGAATAGGGACATGATTTTTATGAAAAGGTTATTATAAGGAAAATAGAAAGCTATAAATCTCAAAAATAATTTTCTGATAATATTACACAATAAATATGTACATTAAATATATATTTAATCCAATGTATAATTAATCCAAATTCTTTTTAGTGGAGATTTAAGACTAATAAGCTTCGCTGGTACAACATCACCCTCATTCAATACTTCCTTCTCTGCAGTTCTTTCTGGCAGCATTAGAAGCGCATTAGCATCGTTACAGTTAAGTAATTTGCTACTGATTTGATTTCCCGTACTGTAAGCCATTGGAAGTGTTTCTTTATCATTCCACCTCAAGATTGCTCTTGCGTATTCAGGACGCGGATCCAAATTGTACGATGACGTTAACTATGATATTAGAACAATGTTTTATGTATCATGCACATTTGCATTGTTTTGCAAAATATCAAGACGATCTTACAAACCTTAGCTTGTATTATGATTGACTCTGAAGCATCAAAGTGTAACTCATTCACAAGGGGTAAAAGGAATAAATGTGCGGTAACAAGAGCAGACACTGGATTTCCTGGCAGGCACAGGATAAATTTTTTTTTACCTAAGGTTGTGCACGTTGCAAATGTCGTTGGTTTTCCGGGCTTCATATTTACGCGTCCTGAAAAAAACATATTTTGATACTTATATAAGAAACGTGTATTGACATAGAAATGAATAAAAAAAGAAGGTACCGAAATGTATAGTAGCCTTAAAAACGTTCTCTAAAATAGGCTTCAAAAGATCTCTATCGCCCATTGATACAGAACCTGTTGTCACAAGTACATCTATTTTTTCTAAAGCTGTGCTGATTTTGTTTATTATGTCCATTGTGCTACAATGTGGTTATATATTAGTAATTAGAGATTATGTTAATTCTTTATTTATAATTAACTATATTAATAAATGAAAAAAGTATTGATACATATAATCCATATTCATATCTTTTATCTATAAATACAAGATTTAGTG
>NW_017306059.1:2731575-2740743 GCF_001594115.1 Trachymyrmex septentrionalis | reverse complement strand
TGTGTGTGTGTGTGTGTGTGTGTGTGTGTGTGTGTGTGTGTGTGTGTGTGTGTGTGTGTGTGTGTGTATATGTACACACGTAATACACACGTAACGTGAATATATATATATATTCACGTTACATATACTATAGAATTTCAAAAATAAATGAGCGCATTTATGTAAAAGTGAAATATATAAATGCGAATGATTATACTAGAAATAATAAACGTTGACATACTTATCAGTCACAATTCCGAAATCCAAAGAATCAAAACCATTTTCTTTTAATAACGAGATTAAACTTATTCTGTTGCTATCATAGACCTGCCCTGGTCTTAAAGGTTCTCCAGGTTGCTGTAACTCATCTCCAGTAGACAATATACCTATACGTGGAAGTAAAGTAACTGCAACGCGTTTGTAGCCGCAGGCCGCTAATAGTCCTATTTCCACCGGCCCAATTCTTGTGAACGGGTTTAACACTAAGCTTCCCTTTTTTATATCACAGCCAATAGGTCTTTCAATAACATAAATAAATAATCAAATAAATTTCTATAATTAAGAATAAATTAAAACTTTTGGCAAAACTTATAGGAACCTTAAAGATGTACCATCTAACATAGTCCCTGCAATTAGAATAGTCTCTGCAAAAACTTGCAATTAGAAATGTATTAATATTTATACTTTTCATATAAAACTAAATATTAAAATTATGTATATGTGAAATAGTTATTTAAACAACATTATTATTTATTTAACAACTTACTTTTATCGTTTATTTACTGCATTTATTATTCTTCGTTATTGTTGTATATTTTAACTTAAAAAATAATGATAATTTCAATTTTATTATATATAGGTATTTTAAATAATCAAGATTATTTATGTAAAATTTCATTGCAATTCACAAATTAGTCATAAGTCATTGTTCTGTAAATAAATAAAATTTACTCTATTAAACTCTTTTTATTTACTGAACAACAAATCTGTAAATCACAATAAAACTGCACAAATAATCTTGATTATTTAAAGAAATTATGTGATTATGTAAAGAAATCGAAATTATCATAATTTTCTAAAGAAGTATTATAACAATAAAGAAAAAAATAAATGCAATAAATAAACTATAAAAATGTATTGTTAAATAAATAAATATGATGTTATGCACACAACTATTTGATATACATATACAGTTTTAGTATTTATTTTTATTTTTTGGAAAATATAAATATTATATATATATAATGCATTTCTAATTTCCAAAAACCTTTTACAAGGATCGTATAGATGATACATCTTTAAGCCTCGTACCTAATATCTTGTCCTTCTTTCGGCTCAATCATTATCTCAATTTCTTCTTCCTCTGTTCCATCAGAACTCTTTGACACTAGCTTTGTATCCTCAACTTGTACAACCGCTGTTGCTTCTGCAATTAGACAGAAAATGTAAATTCTTTATCGTAAGTAAATTGCAGTTACAATTATTTACCATCAGGAATGGGTGCTCCAGTATTCACTCGTACACAAGTGCCAGATTTAAGAGACACCAAAGTGGGCTGAAAAAATTTTCTTGAATTACTCTCTCTTGCATCATGTTGAGCGTCTGATGTTGCGACTTACTGCAGTTCCTGCTTTCACACCACACAATACCGTCCTTCTGCCTTTTCCATCATTTGCTAATACTGCATATCCATCCTTTATTGAAGCTCTGAATGGTGGCAAATCACAATTGGAACGTATGCTCTCTCCTGATAATATTCTACCGTAAGCATCTTTCAGATTTACGATTTCCACCTCTACATCCTTTGTACTCTCAAAACGTATTATGCGCAGTGCTTCCGCCACAGATATCATAGGAAATGAGGATTCTCTGAGACGTGTTGCCACATTCTCGAAACTCATCTAGAATATATAATCTAATTGTATTATACATTTTGTGTAACATCATTTTTAATAAAAAAAATCTCACTGGATTTGTACAAGAAGCATGATGCGAACAAGCAGCAATATTATGTTGCACAATGTTATGTGTATCTTTAATTTTTGCTTTATTATCCAAAATTAAATCTATGGCATGTGGAATTGCAGGTGCGATTGCAGTCAAGCACTCTATTGCAGCCTTGCGTGAACCGGGTAAATTAACAATCAGTGTTTTATGTCGTATTCCGCACACAGCTCTGAAAACATATTAAAAGTTGTAACTTTAAAGAGATTGCAGAATAGAAGAAAGAAATGACTTTACCGAGAAAGTACCGCCATTGGAGTTATTTTTAGGCTCGACATGAGCATCTTTAAAGACAGTCCAGGAGTTTCTTTATGAATAACTTTTTTAGTTGCCTCAGGTGTAACATCTCTCTCGGAAAATCCAGTGCCGCCAGAGGTGAGAATAACATCAGCTTTATTTTCATCACTCCATTGGATTAAATATTTCATTATTGATGTTTCATCATCCTCTACAATAGCAGTGCAAGAAACATCTCCTTCAAGTATATTTTCTGCATTGCTGATAAATGCTTTTAATTCAGGTCCACTTTCATCTATTTTCTCACCACTAGCACAAGTATCACTCACTAAAACATTATAAAAGATTATTAAAATTCAAGAAATGCAATAAATATAGATGTATTAAAAATATTTCTTATACTTATTGTATTATATTTTATAATCTACACAAAATTATAAATTAAAGATATGAATGCGATGAAAGCACAATGTGTAATCATATTTAATTTTCAAACGTGTGCATGGTTAAAATATTTTGTAACCTTTTAAATTTTTATAAGTAACAAATATTTGATATATTCCACGTAAATGTCAGAAATATGTTATAGTATATATTACCGGTTAAAATTGCAAATCTTATGGGTGCCATTTTAATATTCCTTTAATAGTCTTGTGACTAAATAATTTGTAAGTAAACAATTCAGTGATTAGATTATGCAAAATATATACTCTATTTAATCACCAGAGAGAGAGAGAGAGAGAGAGAGAGAGAGAGAGAGAGAGAGAGAGAGAGAGCAGATGGAAAACTACTAATCGACTAACAGAATTGACATAATGACACTGTAATATTTCTGTTCATAGTTGCACTATATTAGTTCCTGCACTTAAAATGAAATAGACAATATGATTAGATATTGGAGAGAAAAAGAGGAAAGATTAACGATACGAATCGAGAAGTTCAGCTACACAAGCAAGACTCTCTCTTTTGTACAGTCCCAGTACAGTGCCAGCCAAAAGTTTATGTGAATTTTTGCACGGATCACTCGTCATTCATAAGTATACTGAATAATATCTGGAAGGTACACATACTTGGTAGATGAAGGACTACTAACAAAGACAATAGAAGCAGTTATTTTTATTATACGCCAATAAATTATGTTGTCAAATATTTTATCAAGCTTATAATTTAAAATTAATTAGACTTTTTTGGTATTTAAATATGTTCTAAGTTCTAACAATCAATATTTATTAGATTCATTAATTTTATTTTCATTTTTCTAGAGTTGAGTTTCTCATTTTTCTTTTTTCTAACGCTCAAATAAAACATCTTATGTTATTCCATCTCACCGACCTCTATATTCTTGCTTTCATATATATTTTACAGCGAATTTAATAAAATAACTTGTTTAGATTGTACATAAAGGTGTAAGATTATATCGTATTCCTCTTTTTTTTCTTTGATATTATATGATAAGAGGTATAGAAAATAATCACCATTTTATCCTGCTATGAAATAAACATCTTTATTATTGAAGAATTATATTTAACAATAAGAGAGATACATAGTAAAAAGAGTGCATTCAATTCTAGAATATAAGAATTGTATTTTCATCTTTCTTACGTATGAAATGAAAGTTGTAAACATGATCCTCGCAATAACATTATTAGCTATTTTCATCGCAATTTTTCTAATTCTTACATAAGCACCAAGAATTAATCTGTGCAAGCAAAACGATAATATACGAATACCTCCATTTATTTGATAATATTATAAAGATTAAATCACGCTATATATAAAGACGCATTTTAAAACAATCTTGGCAGGTCTGTATACTTTTCCCTCGTCATTGTAATTCTTTCGGATATTAATAGTGATTTAAGGAAGGAATGCAATTGAATGGGAAATATTCAAAATATTGGTTTCAAATCATTTGGATGGAAGAGTAAGCGTGTGTCCTGAAGTCAATAGTCGACTAGGCCTCTGCAATAACGTAAAATGGCATAGGTTTTTTTTTAGCAGCATATAAAATGTACATTGTTATATTTAGTTGCACCGAATCAGCATTGATCTCCGCTTAATCATCTTCTCTGTGTTAATAATCAGTACTAATAAGAGATAATTGCTAATGTCCAGTAAATATGAATTATCGGTGAATTATCGGTGCAACTCGGTAATCGCAATTCTAGGCGTCAGATTCGGGGAATTTTACCGATTGTTCCTCGGACTCAATGAACGAAGTGGTGAATCTCTGTATCTCCTACGCGACTCTGTTCTACTCCGATCGCGATCATCGCGTCGATCTCTCTCTCTGTCCCTGTCCCTATCGCGCTCGCGATCACCATCCGCGTCTCGCCTATCGCGACGTACAGTATGATGCCTTGGACTACGGCTCGGACTTGGTGTACGAGACATAGAAGATCGCGTGTCGGAACTATGACCTTCGTAACGATGTCTTCGTTCTCTCTGTCTGAAAAATGAAACAGCATTCTTGTAAACTTGAAAAGTTGCGCTGTATCATAATTCATAAAAATTATTTACTTTCTACGGAGTTTCAAAGACATTTCTCGAATCTCATCTTCTCGATCCTGTCTCTGCTGCTCCATCTTCTCAATTCTCAACTGTTCAGCTTTCTTGTCAGCTTTATCTAAAAGAATTCATTTTACATTTGCCTTTTATGACACATAATGTCCTTTATTCTTTCAAACATCCACTCACACTGCCTGTTTAACAGGACTTGCATTTTCTTCTTAAGCCGCTCCTGAGGTGTAATTTTCAACGACTGAAAAATAAACAAACTCTTAAAGGTTTATAAAGAAAGAGCTAGAGAAGAATCGGTATTTTTAGCATAATTTAAAAGTCTAACGTACATACAATTTAATTATGCATTAATATATTATTGCCAATTACTGGACATAACTACATATGTATATGTATATATATATATATCACAAAGAATTCATTTCCTTTATTGAATGATTAATAAAACGCAATTATGAGCAATGAAAAAAATAATAAGATAATCAATTGGACATGAATTGGTCCCAGTAACAGTTATTTTAAAATAAAATAATAATATAACAATTTACATGAAAATTTTCACATTCTTTATGACTTTAACTCTAAGTATGTTAAAATTCTGTTCCCAATTAAAAATAAAATAAATAAATGCAAAAAATATGACGTTGACATATCAGTAATGTGATATAATGAAAATAAAACGCGTTTGATGAAGTTCTTCGTTCAGATGAAAGACATTTAGACATTATACTTATATAGATAAGATACTTATATAAGTATGTTCTGTCTTTATTCTCTGTGCGTTAAGTGACTAAGAAAGCGTTATGGTTCTTACTGACTTTGTGTCCGCCACCAGAATTTGTACTTAACCCTGCTTTTGGCTTGTTCCTGAAATATTCGGAAAAAATTTAATCCATATCATAATAATTTAAGATGCGCGACAAATTAGAATTGCTGCTCATAAAATGCTTACACGCTTGTATTTATCGGTGTCTTCGGTGCTGCTGGACTGGACTTTTCTTCGTTATCGGATAATTCTAATTCAAGACTTGACGATTTTCCACGTCGGCCATAATACCTGCACGTAAAATATATGAGTTATTCAATATGTTACGGTAATTTAATTTTTAGAAAAATCTGTGATATCTTCACCTAGGCAGTGCTGGCATTTTATTATCATCACTTCGCGATCGTTTACAACTAGATTGACTTCTCGATCTCGATCTGGATCTTGATGGAGATTTCGATCTCGAACGAGACTTGGATCTTGACTTCGACAACGAATAGCGTCTTTTTCGATAGCTGTCTCTAGAATGGCTCCTGTTACGCGATTTAGACCTTGATCTTGATTTTGATATGCTGCTAGAGGATGAACTCCTCGATCTTTTTAAATGCGAGCGTGATCTAGACCTCGAACGAGAAAGTGAACGGGATCGAGATCGGCTGATACTTCTACAACGCGACCGTGATTTACTTCGCGTTCGTGATCGTCTGGAGCGACTTCTTGTACGGGATCTTGTATACTTCCGAGGTCTTGAGCGTGTTCGTCTAGATCTAAGATAAAACAGATTAAATACTATACAGAAGCTATGCATTTCGTGGGTTATCTCCGTATTCAAATCCATTTTATATTAGCATATTAATAATGGATTTGGACATGGAGATAATCCAAAACGAATAGCTTCTATGTAGAAAATTCCTGGAAGCCTCCAAAGTAGATTAAATAATATATATATATATATATATATATATATATATATATTACAAAATAAAATATTAATTTATCAATAATTATTCATTACCCCTTTTGTTTTTTTGCAACTTACCTCATCCTAGATCCGCTTCGCTTTCCATCACGTGTCCTATACGACTTAGTCCTACTAACAGAACGTGAGCAGCTTCTTGATCTGGATTTGGAAATTTTTTTACTAACAGTTCTATCATTGAAAGGAGGACTATCCGATCTCCGCCGTCTGAGATACGAATAATTGACTTTTCTTGAATTCGACGAAGACACATGTGATGTGCTACCATGAGTTTCTTCTTCCCCGCCAAAGCTTGTGATGTAAGTAATCTGTCCTGCATTTACAGGTGATGTGGATCGCGATCGCGATTTAGAAGAGGACTTTCTGTAAGGATTATACTCTGGGCTTTCCCTAGCTGCGTAACTGAAACAAAAGAATTTGTATAAGCGATAATGTAAAAAAGTATTTACTTTATGAAAGTGTAATTAATTATTACCTAGGCGGACTCATAACACGGCCTATCATCTTCTTTTCCCTGAATGCACGTCTTTCTCTACGCGACCGTCGACCCTATTTTATATCAAAATATAAAACAAACATTAGAACATATTTTACATTAAATATTTACATTAATGATATATTTTCTAATATTTGATTATAGTATATTGTAATACATATTGTGTGTGTGGTATATATATATAACAATTACATATTATATAAATATATGAGTTGTTTGAATTACATTGCAAATACTTACCGAGTACATAGCTTTTTCTTCCTCTTGCTTGCGAGCCTGTCGTAAGGTTTCAGCTTCTTCAAAATCTTGTGTTAAAAAGCTAAAATAATCAGCACCTAAAAGTCCATATTTTTGAGCTACTAAATTCATCTCATGTGCCTGAGATGGTTCTATTTGAGATACATCCACGCATATATCTGAAAAAAAGTACCATTAAAAAATTAATTCATTCTTGTAGTATTCTAGAGCACATTAATGCATTATTGAAACCGAATATGTATCGACTCGTGTTTTTGTTGTTCAAACATTACAGAGTACGGTCAATGTAATGTTTGAAGCATTCTTTCAAACATTTTAAAGCATTTTAGAGTAAAATTTCGATCTCACTCATAGACTAATGATGAATTCATTATATATGTGGTAATTTTATATATATAATTTCTAATTATATGTATACATAATTATATACATTTTTTCTGAACATAAATGTGTATATATATATATATATTTTTTTTTTATGTGCAGGAATTTAAATGGATCACTGGAATCAGTTTCTATGCAAAATACTTAATTAAAATATATTAAACGGTGCATTACGTAAATAATGGTACCTAAATCTATATCGCTGTCTTCATCATCTCCCTTCTCCTCCGATATAACTGGGTCTATTGTTTTTACTGGTTCAGGTATTGGCTCTTCTGTTTCATAATTATATCCGATGGCAGCGTTATTAGCAGATTTCTTTTTATCTTTTGCAGCATCCAACTTTGTTGATGAACCAAACTGTTCTTCTAAATGTATTTGATGAAGAAACTTTTCTTCAGTCACTGAAAAAAAATCATTTAAATAAAAATATAACAGAAAAATATAACTGGTAAGATTTTTTTGTACAATGGAGAAAAGAGAAACAATGTACCGCCTAAAAACTCATTTTGCACAATTATACGGTAGCGTTCATAGTTGATATGTCTGTCTTCACTTGTCAGAGCAATATCAACATCGATAGTATCTACAGGTTCTGGTATCCAATCCAGATGTGCCCGTACATCAAACCGATCTATAAGATTGTCATCATTGCCTTGCCATGGCATCCTAATAACAAAATATATTATTTTCTACCAATAAACGAGCATAATTAACAGCCGTACTAGTTGCAGAACTCACATGTTTGCAGGACTGTCACCTGCAGCAGCTATTGCCGGATCCAAGTGTATCTTGCATGGTCTACCATGTAGCTGCAGAAACTGAGTAGGATCTGATTTCTAAGTAGAACACAAAAACATACACTTATTATGTATCATAGAAATACTTCTACTCACAATGATATTTTAAATATAGAACAAAGAGGCACGAAAGGCACAATAAAGGTTAACCAAGAAACAAAGGATGATATGTATTTTTCGTAAAAATAATGCGTGGTGCATTGATCCGTTTCGAATTGCACGAAAGAAGAAATCCATTATATACGTTTTTGCGCAGTACTTACGATTTTCTCATAGTAGTCCCTTCTACGTTCCGCTCTGCGACGGTAATCGACGAGCATACCGCGGATTTTCTTTTCCTGCTTGCGTGCCTCGTGCCACATTCTGCCGCCGGTCTTCTTCACAGAGAAACTCATTTTCTTTTCCTCAACGCTGTAGATCAATTTCGTGCGATTAGCTCGACACAGATGCCATTTGTCCAGTTGTAAACGTTAAAAAATTGAAGCACTAATAATTGACACGCTTTCCTCTCCCGCGAGACGGACATGTCTGATGTCTGATCTGATGTTGCCTTACTTAAGAACAGCGACTTCTCACGGGATTGGCGGAAATCGCTTGTCTATAGTCAAATCGCTCTCATGATGATGATCATTGGATCGATAATAAACTATCCAATCTTGTTACTTTATTTTTCATCATATATTAATATTACATTTAATTACTGAAATTATGAATATTTAATTGAATATTTATTTAATAATAACTG